>NC_088409.1:98711187-98776187 GCF_034236695.1 Oncorhynchus nerka
CTCTGGACGTCTTAGTAACAACCTCACTGGACGTCTTAGTAACAACCTCACTGGACCTCACTGGACGTCTTAGTAACAACCTCACTGGACATCTTAGTAACAACCTCACTGGACGTCTTAGTAACAACCTCACTGGACATCTTAGTAACAACCTCACTGGACCTCACTGGATGTCTTAGTAACAACGTCACTGGAACTCTCTGGACGTCTTAGTAACAATCTCACTGGACCTCAATGGACGTCTTAGAAACAACCTCACTGGACGTCTTAGTAACAACCTCACTGGACGTCTTAGTAACAATCTCACTGGACGTCTTAGTAACAACCTCTCTGGACGTCTTAGTAACAACCTCACTGGACGTCTTAGTAACAATCTCACTGGACCTCACTGGATGTCTTAGAAACAACCTCACTGGACGTCTTAGTAACAACCTCACTGGACGTCTTAGTAACAACCTCACTGGACGTCTTAGTAACAACCTCACGGGACCTCACTGGACGTCTTAGTAACAATCTCACTGGAAGTCTTTAGTAACAACCTCACGGGACGTCTTCGTAACAACCTCTCTGGACGTCTTCGTAACAACCTCTCTGGAACTCTCTGGACGTCTTAGTAACAACCTCTCTGGACGTCTTAGTAACAACCTCTCTGGACGTCTTCGTAACAACCTCTCTGGACTTCTCTGGACTTCTTAGTAACAACCTCACTGGACCTCACTGGACGTCTTAGTAACAACCTCACTGGAACTCTCTGGACGTCTTAGTAACAACGTCACTGGAACTCTCTGGACGTCTTAGTAACAACCTCACTGGAACTCTCTGGACGTCTTAGTAACAACCTCACTGGAACTCTCTGGACATCTTCGTAACAACCTCACTGGACGTCTTTTTAACAACCTCTCTGGACGTCTTAGTAACAACCTCACTGGACGTCTTAGTAACAACCTCACTGGACCTCTCTGGACATCTTAGTAACAACCTCACTGGACCTCACTGGACGTCCTAGTAACAACCTCTCTGGACGTCTTAGTAACAACCTCACTGGAACTCTCTGGACGTCTTAGTAACAACCTCACTGGACGTCTTAGTAACAACCTCACTGGACGTCTTAGTAACAATCTCACTGGACATCTCTGGACGTCTTACTAACAACCTCTCTGGACGTCTTAGTAACAACCTCACTGGACCTCACTGGACGTCTTAGTAACAACCTCACTGGACGTCTTAGTAACAACGTCACTGGACCTCACTGGACGTCTTAGTAACAACCTCACTGGACATCTTAGTAACAACCTCACTGGACATCTTAGTAACAACCTCACTGGACCTCACTGGATGTCTTAGTAACAACGTCACTGGAACTCTCTGGACGTCTTAGTAACAATCTCACTGGACCTCACTGGACGTCTTAGAAACAACCTCACTGGACGTCTTAGTAACAACCTCACTGGACGTCTTAGTAACAACCTCACTGGACGTCTTAGTAACAACCTCACGGGACCTCACTGGACATCTTAGTAACAACTTCACGGGACGTCTTCGTAACAACCTCTCTGGACGTCTTCGTAACAACCTCTCTGGAACTCTCTGGACGTCTTAGTAACAACCACTCTGGACGTCTTAGTAACAACCTCTCTGGACGTCTTCGTAACAACCTCTCTGGACTTCTCTGGACTTCTTAGTAACAACCTCACTGGACCTCACTGGACGTCTTAGTAACAACCTCACTGGAACTCTCTGGACGTCTTAGTAACAACGTCACTGGAACTCTCTGGACGTCTTAGTAATAACCTCACTGGAACTCTCTGGACGTCTTAGTAACAACCTCACTGGAACTCACTGGACGTCTTTTTAACAACCTCTCTGGACGTCTTAGTAACAACCTCACTGGACGTCGTAGTAACAACCTCACTGGACCTCTCTGGACATCTTAGTAACAACCTCACTCGACCTCACTGGACGTCCTAGTAACAACCTCTCTGGACGTCTTAGTAACAACCTCACTGGAACTCTCTGGACGTCTTAGTAACAACCTCACTGGACGTCTTAGTAACAACCTCACTGGACGTCTTAGTAACAATCTCACTGGACATCTCTGGACGTCTTAGTAACAACCTCTCTGGACGTCTTAGTAACAACCTCACTGGACCTCACTGGACGTCTTAGTAACAACCTCACTGGACGTCTTAGTAACAACCTCACTGGACGTCTTAGTAACAACCTCACTGGACGTCTTAGTAACAATCTCACTGGACATCTCTGGACGTCTTAGTAACAACCTCTCTGGACGTCTTAGTAACAACCTCACTGGACCTCACTGGACGTCTTAGTAACAACCTCACTGGACGTCTTAGTAACAACCTCACTGGACCTCACTGGACGTCTTAGTAACAGCCTCGCTGGACCTCACTGGACGTCTTAGTAACAACCTCCCTGGGCATCTTAGTAACAACCTCACTGGGCGTCTTAGTAACAACCTCACTGGACCTCACTGGACGTCTTAGTAACAACCTCGCTGGACCTCACTGGACATCTTAGCAACAACCTCTCTGGACGTCTTAGTAACAACCTCAC
Source organism: Oncorhynchus nerka (assembly GCF_034236695.1). Classification (NCBI taxonomy): domain Eukaryota; kingdom Metazoa; phylum Chordata; class Actinopteri; order Salmoniformes; family Salmonidae; genus Oncorhynchus; species Oncorhynchus nerka. Next base: position 98,713,762 of record NC_088409.1, read on the forward strand.
TGGACGTCTTAGTAACAAACTCTCTGGACATCTTAGTAACAATCTCACTGGACCTCACTGGGCGTCTTAGTAACAACCTCACTGGACCTCACTGGACGTCTTAGTAACAACCTCACTGGACCTCACAGGGCGTCTTAGTAACAACCTCACTGGACCTCACTGCACATCTTAGTAACAACTTCACTGGACCTCACTGGACGTCTTAGTAAAACATGTATATTTACTTGCAGTAATACTCTGTTAGTTTGCAGCGTGGGCTCAATAGCTTGTCTGCTGCGTATGCGGGTAAAGGAGATGAACTGAACAGTTTTTTAAACAGACATGCCATTGACTAGAGCTGTTGTTTAAGGCTATTCTGATTCTAGAGGCTTCTCAGCCATTCCAGTGTTCTGAAGCTTCTCAGCCATTCCAGTGTTCTGTAGCTTCTCAGCCATTCCAGTGTTCTGAAGCTTCTCAGCCATTCCAGTGTTCTGTAGCTTCTCAGCCATTCCAGTGTTCTGAAGCTTCTCCGCCATTCCAGTGTTCTGTAGCTTCTCAGCCATTCCAGTGTTCTGAAGCTTCTCAACCATTCCAGTGTTCTGAAGCTTCTCAGCCATTCCAGTGTTCTGAAGCTTCTCAACCATTCCAGTGTTCTGAAGCTTCTCAGCCATTCCAGTGTTCTGAAGCTTCTCAGCCATTCCAGTGTTCTGAAGCTTCTCAGCCATTCCAGTGTTCTGAAGCTTCTCAGCCATTCCAGCGTTCTGATTCCAGAGGCTTCTTCACCATTTTTAGAGTTGTGATTCTAGAGGTTTCTCAGCCATTTTAGTGTTGTGTGCTGGCTGGCTTTTCTGATTCAGCCTGGCTCTGGCCCTGAGGCTACACTCTGTTCTGGTGCCACTGCTCTGCTGAGACTGAATAGCTTGAATTAGTACTGAGGTCTGGATTCAGTTAGCCATCACTCTCCCTTGATGTCCCCTGGGTCTGTGTGTGTTTGTATGTGCACGCATATGTCCGTTTGTGAGAGTGTGTGTATTGATGAGTAGGGGGGAGGAGAAGGGGAGGATTGCAAAACACAACGCTTCACCTTATTGCTGCCCCATTCCTTCCCTCCACATCCCCTCCCCCCTCACCTCCTCCCCTCATCACAGGAAATGGGTGAAAGGATGGAGTGACTCAGTGCGTTCTGACCCCACCCCTCCCCCAACACTCTACAGCTGTTTTAAATACACGCCTCAGTACTTTGGCAAGTAAGTAAGTATGTTTTAAACGTCCCTCTTTGGGTTGGATGTGTCAATGTGTAGTTCCTACATGAATCATCTATGAGCAGAATTACTGTCTTAACTCAATTAGCCACGAATTCCCTAGTTTGAAAGTGACCGTTTTATGAAAGCTATGCGGGGCCCTTTTGAGTACTGCAAGCTTGAACCACGTGGGCCAGCCTCCTTAGCAACTCAAGTTCCAGCCAATGAGGTTCATCCCTTTGCCATTTGAGTGACAGCTAGCATTATCCAATGAGGTTGCAGGTCGGGCCCAACGGCTCAGTGGACATTTACAGTTGGAGTCGGAAGTTTACATATATTTAGGTTGGAGTCGTTAAAACTCGTTTTTCAACCACTCCACAAATTTCTTGTTAACAAACTATAGTTTTGGCAAATCGGTTAGGACATCTACTTTGTGCACGACACAAGTCATTTTTCCAACAATTGTTTACAGACAGATTATTTCACTTATTATTCACTGTATCACAATTCCAGTGGGTCAGAAGTTTACATACACTAAATTGACTGTGCCTTTAAACAGCTTGGAAAATTCCAGAAAATGGTGTCATGGCTTTAGAAGCTTCTGATAGGCTAATTTACACCATTTGAGTCAATGGGAGGTGTACTGGTGGATGTATTTCAAGGCCTACCTTCAAACTCAGTGCCTCTTTGCTTGACATCATGGGAAAATCAAAAGAAATCAACCAAGACCTTGTGAAGATGCTGGAGGAAACAGGTACAAAAGTATCTATATCAGCAAGGAAGAAGCCACTGCTCCAAAACCACCATAAAAAAGCCAGACTACGGCTTGCAACTGCACATGGAGACAAAGATTGTACTCTTTGGAGAAATGTCCTCTGGTCTGATGAAACAAAAACTGTTTGGCCATAATGACCATCGTTATGTTTGGAGGGAAAAGGGGGAGGCTTGCAAGCCGAAGAACACCATCCCAACCGTGAAGCAGAGGGATGGCTGCATCATGTTGAGGGGGTGCTTTGCTGCAGGAGGGACTGGTGCACTTCACAAAATAGATGGCAACATGAGGCGGGAAAATTATGTGGATATATTGAAGCAACATGTCAAGACATCAGTCAGGAAGTTAAAACTTGGTCGCAAGTGGGTCTTCCAAATGGACAATGACCCCAAGCATACTTCCAAAGTTGTGGCAAAATGGCTTAAGGACAACAACGTCAAGGTATTGGAGTGGCCATCACAAAGCCCTGACCTCATTCCCATAGAAAATTTCTGGGCAGAACTGAAGAAGCGTGTGCGAGCAAGGAGGCCTACAAACCTGACTCAGTTACACCAGCTTTGTCAGGAGGAATGGGCCAAAATTCACCCAATTTTTTTGTGGGAAGCTTGTGGAAGGCTACCCAAAACGTTTGACCCTAGTTAAACAATTTCAAGGCAATGCTACCAAATACTAATTGAGTGTATGTAAACCTCTGACCCACTGGGAATTGTCACGTCCTGACCTTAGAGATCTTTTTTATGCCTCTGTTTTGGTTTGGTCAGGGCGTGAGTTGGAGTGGGCATTCTATGTTTTGTGTTCTATGTTTTCTATTTCTGTGTTGTTTGTCCGGGTGTGGTTCTCAATCAGAGGCAGCTGTCTATCGTTGCACCATACTTCGGTAGCCTTTTCCCACCTGTGTCCTGTGGCTAGGTATTTTCTGTTTTGTGTGTTTCTGCACCAGACTGTTTCGTTTGTTATTTTTTTGTTCTAGTGTTCAGTTTGATTACAAATCCAGAATACGTACCACGCTGCACCCTCCTCGTACCACGCTGCACCCTCCTCGTACCACGCTGCACCCTCCTCGTACCACGCTGCACCCTCCTCGTACCACTCTGCACCCTCCTCGTACCACGCTGCACCCTCCTCGTACCATGCTGCACCCTCCTCGTACCACACTGCACCCTCCTCGCTGCACCCTCCTCGTACCACACTGCACCCTCCTCGCTGCACCCTCCTCGTACCACGCTGCACCCTCCTCGTACCACGCTGCACCCTCCTCGTACCACGCTGCACCCTCCTCGTACCACGCTGCACCCTCCTCGTACCACGCTGCACCCTCCTCGTACCACACTGCACCCTCCTCGTACCACGCTGCACCCTCCTCGTACCACACTGCACCCTCCTCGTACCACACTGCACCCTCCTCATACCACGCTGCACCCTCTTCGCTGCACCCTCCTCGTACCACGCTGCACCCTCCTCGCTGCACCCTCCTCGTACCACGCTGCACCCTCCTCGCTGCACCCTCCTCGTACCACGCTGCACCCTCCTCGTACCTCGCTGCACCCTCCTCGTACCACGCTGCACTCTCCTCATACCACGCTGCACCCTCCTCGTACCACGCTGCACCCTCCTCGCTTCACCCTCCTCGTACCACGCTGCACCCTCCTCGTACCTCGCTGCACCCTCCTCGCTGCACCCTCCTCGTACCACGCTGCACCCTCCTCATACCACGCTGCACCCTCCTCGTACCACGCTGCACCCTCCTCGGTGCACCCTCCTCGATGCACCCTCCTCGTACCACGCTGCACCCTCCTCGTACCACACTGCACCCTCCTCGCTGCACCCTCCTCGTACCACGCTGCACCCTCCTCGCTGCACCCTCCACGCTGCACCCTCCTCGCTGCACCCTCCTCGTACCACGCTGCACCCTCCTCGTACCACGCTGCACCCTCCTCGTACCACTGCACCCTCCTCGCTGCACCCTCCTCGCACCACACGCTGCACCCTCCTCGTACCACGCTGCACCCTCCTCGCTGCACCCTCCTGCACCCTCCTCGTACCACACTGCACCCCTCCTCGCTGCACCCGCCTCGTCCTCGCACGCTGCACCCTCCTCGTCCACGCTGCACCCTCCTCGCTGCACCACGCTGCACCCTCCTCGTACCACGCTGCACCCTCCTCGTACCACACTGCACCCTCCTCGCTGCACCCTCCTCGTACCACACTGCACCCTCCTTGTACCACGCTGCACCCTCCTCGCTGCACCCTCCTCGTACCACACTGCACCCTCCTCGCTGCACCCTCCTCGTACCACGCTGCACCCTCCTCGTACCTCGCTGCACCCTCCTCATACCACGCTGCACCCTCCTCGTACCACACTGCACCCTCCTCGTACCACGCTGCACCCTCCTCGCTGCACCCTCCTCGTACCACACTGCACCCTCCTCGCTGCACCCTCCTCGTACCTCGCTGCACCCTCCTCGCTGCACCCTCCTCGTACCACGCTGCACCCTCCTCATACCTCGCTGCACCCTCCTCGATGCACCCTCCTCGTACCACGCTGCACCCTCCTCGTACCACACTGCACCCTCCTCGCTGCACCCTCCTCGTACCACGCTGCACCCTCCTCGCTGCACCCTCCACGCTGCACCCTCCTCGCTGCACCCTCCTCGTACCACGCTGCACCCTCCTCGTACCACGCTGCACCCTCCTCGTACCACACTGCACCCTCCTCGCTGCACCCTCCTCGTACCACACTGCACCCTCCTCGTACCACGCTGCACCCTCCTCGCTGCACCCTCCTCGTACCACACTGCACCCTCCTCGCTGCACCCGCCTCGTACCACGCTGCACCCTCCTCGTACCACGCTGCACCCTCCTCGTACCACGCTGCACCCTCCTCGTACCACGCTGCACCCTCCTCGTACCACACTGCACCCTCCTCGCTGCACCCTCCTCGTACCACACTGCACCCTCCTTGTACCACGCTGCACCCTCCTCGCTGCACCCTCCTCGTACCACACTGCACCCTCCTCGCTGCACCCTCCTCGTACCACGCTGCACCCTCCTCGTACCTCGCTGCACCCTCCTCGTACCACGCTGCACCCTCCTCGTACCACACTGCACCCTCCTCGTACCACGCTGCACCCTCCTCGCTGCACCCTCCTCGTACCACACTGCACCCTCCTCGCTGCACCCTCCTCGTACCTCGCTGCACCCTCCTCGCTGCACCCTCCTCGCTGCACCCTCCTCGTACCACGCTGCACCCTCCTCATACCTCGCTGCACCCTCCTCGCTGCACCCTCCTCGTACCACGCTGCACCCTCCTCGTACCACGCTGCACCCTCCTCGTACGACGCTGCACCCTCCTCGTACCATGCTGCACCCTCCTGGTACCACACTGCACCCTCCTCGTACCACACTGCACCCTCCTCGTACCACGCTGCACCCTCCTCGTACCACGCTGCACCCTCCTCGTACCACGCTGCACCCTCCTCGCTGCACCCTCCTCGTACCACGCTGCACCCTCCTCGTACCACGCTGCACCCTCCTCGTACCACACTGCACCCTCCTCGCTGCACCCTCCTCGTACCACACTGCACCCTCCTCGTACCACACTGCACCCTCCTCGCTGCACCCTCCTCGTACCACGCTGCACCCTCCTCGTACCACGCTGCACCCTCCTCGTACCACGCTGCACCCTCCTCGTACCACACTGCACCCTCCTCGTACCACGCTGCACCCTCCTCGTACCACACTGCACCCTCCTCGTACCACACTGCACCCTCCTCATACCACGCTGCACCCTCCTCGCTGCACCCTCCTCGTACCACGCTGCACCCTCCTCGCTGCACCCTCCTCGTACCACGCTGCACCCTCCTCGTACCACGCTGCACCCTCCTCGCTGCACCCTCCTCGTACCACGCTGCACCCTCCTCGTACCTCGCTGCACCCTCCTCGCTGCACCCTCCTCGTACCACGCTGCACCCTCCTCGTACCACGCTGCACCCTCCTCGCTGCACCCTCCTCGCTGCACCCTCCTCGTACCACGCTGCACCCTCCTCGTACCACGCTGCACCCTCCTCGCTGCACCCTCCTCGTACCACGCTGCACCCTCCTCGCTGCACCCTCCACGCTGCACCCTCCACGCTGCACCCTCCTCGTACCACGCTGAACCCTACTCGTACCACGCTGCACCCTCCTCGTACCACGCTGCACCCTCCTCGTACCACGCTGCACCCTCCTCGTACCACGCTGCACCCTCCTCGTACCATGCTGCACCCTCCTCGTACCACGCTGCACCCTCCTCGTACCACACTGCACCCTCCTCGCTGCACCCTCCTCGTACCACACTGCACCCTCCTCGTACCACGCTGCACCCTCCTCGCTGCACCCTCCTCGTACCACACTGCACCCTCCTCGCTGCACCCTCCTCGTACCACGCTGCACCCTCCTCGTACCACGTTGCACCCTCCTCGTACCACGCTGCACCCTCCTCGTACCACGCTGCATCCTCCTCGTACCACGCTGCACCCTCCTCGTACCACGCTGCACCCTCCTCGTACCACACTGCACCCTCCTCGTACCACGCTGCACCCTCCTCGTACCACACTGCACCCTCCTCGTACCACACTGCACCCTCCTCATACCACGCTGCACCCTCCTCGTACCACGCTGCACCCTCCTCGCTGCACCCTCCTCGTACCACGCTGCACCCTCCTCGTACCACGCTGCACCCTCCTCGCTGCACCCTCCTCGTACCACGCTGCACCCTCCTCGTACCTCGCTGCACCCTCCTCGCTGCACCCTCCTCGTACCACGCTGCACCCTCCTCGTACCACGCTGCACCCTCCTCGCTGCACCCTCCTCGCTGCACCCTCCTCGTACCACGCTGCACCCTCCTCGTACCACGCTGCACCCTCCTCGCTGCACCCTCCTGGTACCACGCTGCACCCTCCACGCTGCACCCTCCTCGTACCACGCTGAACCCTCCTCGTACCACGCTGCACCCTCCTCGTACCACGCTGCACCCTCCTCGTACCACGCTGCACCCTCCTCGCTGCACCCTCCTCGTACCACACTGCACCCTCCTCGCTGCACCCTCCTCGTACCTCGCTGCACCCTCCTCGCTGCACCCTCCTCGTACCACGCTGCACCCTCCTCGTACCACGCTGCACCCTCCTCGTACCTCGCTGCACCCTCCTCGCTGCACCCTCCTCGTACCACGCTGCACCCTCCTCGTACCACGCTGCACCCTCCTCGTACCATGCTGCACCCTCCTCGTACCACGCTGCACCCTCCTCGTACCACACTGCACCCTCCTCGCTGCACCCTCCTCGTACCACACTGCACCCTCCTCGTACCACGCTGCACCCTCCTCGCTGCACCCTCCTCGTACCACACTGCACCCTCCTCGCTGCACCCTCCTCGTACCACGCTGCACCCTCCTCGTACCACGTTGCACCCTCCTCGTACCACGCTGCACCCTCCTCGTACCACGCTGCATCCTCCTCGTACCACGCTGCACCCTCCTCGTACCACGCTGCACCCTCCTCGTACCACACTGCACCCTCCTCGTACCACGCTGCACCCTCCTCGTACCACACTGCACCCTCCTCGTACCACACTGCACCCTCCTCATACCACGCTGCACCCTCCTCGTACCACGCTGCACCCTCCTCGCTGCACCCTCCTCGTACCACGCTGCACCCTCCTCGTACCACGCTGCACCCTCCTCGCTGCACCCTCCTCGTACCACGCTGCACCCTCCTCGTACCTCGCTGCACCCTCCTCGCTGCACCCTCCTCGTACCACGCTGCACCCTCCTCGTACCACGCTGCACCCTCCTCGCTGCACCCTCCTCGCTGCACCCTCCTCGTACCACGCTGCACCCTCCTCGTACCACGCTGCACCTCCTCGCTGCACCCTCCTGGTACCACGCTGCACCCTCCACGCTGCACCTCCTCGTACCACGCTGAACCCTCCTCGTACCACGCTGCACCCTCCTCGTACCACGCTGCACCCTCCTCGTACCACGCTGCACCCTCCTCGCTGCACCCTCCTCGTACCACACTGCACCCTCCTCGCTGCACCCTCCTCGTACCTCGCTGCACCCTCCTCGCTGCACCCTCCTCGTACCACGCTGCACCCTCCTCGTACCACGCTGCACCCTCCTCGTACCTCGCTGCACCCTCCTCGCTGCACCCTCCTCGTACCACGCTGCACCCTCCTCGTACCACGCTGCACCCTCCTCGTACCACGCTGCACCCTCCTCGTACCACGCTGCACCCTCCTCGTACCACGCTTCACCCTCCTCGTACCACGCTGCACCCTCCTCGTACCACGCTGCACCCTCCTTGTACCACGCTGCACCCTCCTCGTACCACGCTGAACCCTCCTCGTACCACGCTCCACCTTGGTCCTCTTCTTCAAACAGCCGTTACAGGAATGTGATAAAACCAATTAAAGCTGAAATAAATCATTCTCTCTACTATTATTATGACATTTCACATTCTTAAAATAATGTGGTGATCCTAACTGACCTAAGACAGGGCATTTTTTACTAGGATTCAATGTCAGGAAATGGTGAAAAACGGAGTTTGGTACATAATCTGTGTATTACTGACTGACTGATGGTGGTGTGGAGGGGGAGAGAAGAGGTGGAGGGGGGAGGAGAAGAGGTGAGGAGGAGAGGCGAGGATGGAGAGGGGAGGGGTGGAGGAGGGGAGGTGAGGATGAGGAGGGGTGGAAGAGGGGAGGTGAGGATGGAGAGGGGAGGGGTGAAGGAGGGGAGGTGAGGAGGAGGAGGAGAGGAGGAGGAGAGAGGAGAGGAGAGGAGGAGGAGGAGGAGGAGAGAGAGAGGAGGAGAGGAGAGGAGAGAGGTGGTAACAACGTGTCAGCAGTGATGTGTACTATCTTGTTCCTGGTGGTAGTCATGTGACCAGAGTGTTAGATTGAAGCCCAGGAATGTTACTCCACATTCAGGCTGACACAGAGAGGAGAGGGGGGGAGGGGAGAGGCGAGGATGGGGATGGGTAGGGGAGGGGAGGAGGAGGGGAGGGGAGGAGATGAGGGGGAGGAGAGGTCTTATATGGAAAGAGTTTACTGAAGAACAACACAGAAAAACAACATCACATAAAAACACGATCAACAAGTCCCACCAGCTCTAGTCCAACCACATTCAGAATGCCATCTCTCTCTCAATTCAGTTCAATTCAAGGGGCTTTATTGGCATGGGAAACATATGTTAACATTGTCAAAGCAAGTGAAGTAGATAATATACAAAAGTGAAATAAACAATAAAAATGAACAGTAAACATTACACTCACAGAAGTTCCAAAAGAATAAAGACAATACAAATGTCATATTATATATATATATATATATACAGTGTTTTAACAATGTGCAAATGGCTAAAGTACAAAAGGGAAAATAAATAAACATAAATATGGGTTGTATTTACAATGGTGTTTGTTCTTCACTGGTTGCCCTTTTCTTGTGGCAACAGGTCACACATCTTGCTGCTGTGATGTCACACTGTGGAATTTCACCCAGTAGATATGAGAGGTTATCAAAATTGGGTCAAAGTCAAAAATGTCCTTAAGTTTAAGTCAGTCACGGTGGTCAGGTATTCTGCCACGGTGTACTCTCCGTTTACGGCAAAATAGCATTCTAGTTTGCTCTGTTTTTTTTGTTTGTTCATTCTTTCCAATGTGTAAAGCAATTATCTTTTTGTTTTCTCATGATTTGGTTGGGTCTAATTGTGTTGCTGTCCTGGGGCTCTGTGGGGCTCCAGGACCAGCTTGCTTAGGGGACTCTTCTCCAGGTTCATCTCTCTGTAGGTGATGGCTTCGTTATCGAAGGTTTGGGAATCGCTTCCTTTTAGGTGGTTGTCGGTCTAATTCTGCTCTGCATACATTATTTGGTGTTTTACGTTGTACACGGAGGATATTTTTGTAGAGTTCTGCATGCAGGGTCTCAATTTGGTGCTTGTCCCATTTTGTGACTCCTTGGCTGGTGAGCAGACCCCAGACCACACAACCATGAAGGGAGATGGGTTCAAGTATTTTTAACCAGATCCTAACTGGTTGAAGTCGGAAGTTTACATACAGTACACCTCAGCCAAATACGTTTAAACTCAGTTTTTCACAATTCCCGACATTTAATCCTAGTAAAAATGCCATGTTTTAGGTCAGTTAGGATCACCACTTTATTTTAAGAATGTGAAATGTAAGAATAGTAGTAGAGAGAATGATTTCTTTCAGTTTTTATTTCTTTCATCACATTCCCAGTGGGTCAGAAGTTTACATACACTCAATTAGTATTTGGTTGCATTGCCTTTAAATTGTTTAACTTGGGTCAAATGTTTCAGGTAGCCTTCCACAAGCGTTGGGTGAATTTTGGCCCATTCCTCCTGACAGAGCTGGTGTAAATGAGTCAGGTTTATAGGCCTCCTTGCTCGCACACGCTTCTTCAGTTCTGCCCACAAATTTTCTATGGGAATGAGGTCAGGGCTTTGTGACGGCCACTCCAATACCTTGACGTTGCGACATTTGCGACCAAGCTTTAACTTCCTGACTGATGTCTTGAGATGTTGCTTCAATAAGTCCACATCATTTTCTCTCCTCATGATGCCATCTATTTTGTGAAGTGCACCAGTCCCTCCTGCAGCAAAGCACCTCCACAACATGATTTTGCCACCCTCATCCTTCACGGTTGGAATGCTGATCTTCGGCTTGCAAGCCTCCCCATTTTTTATCCAAACATAATGTTGTTCATTATGGCCAAACAGTTCTATTTTTGTTTAATCAGATCAGAGGACATTTCTCCAAAAAGTATGATCTTTGTCCCCATGTGCTGTTGCAAACCGTAGTCTGGCTTTTTTATGGCTTCTTCCTTGCTGAGTGGCCTTTCAGGTTATATAGGATGCGTTTTACTGTGGATATAGATACTTTTGTACCTGTTTCCTCCAGCATCTTCACAAGGTCCTTTGCTGTTGTTCTGGGATTGATTAGCACTTTAACACCTCAGTACATTCGTCTCTAGGAGACAGAACTCATCTCCTTCCTGAGCAGTATGACGGCTGCGTGGTCCCCTGGTGTTTATACTTGCGTACTATTGTTTGTACAGATGAACGTGGTTCCTTCAGGCATTTGGAAGTTGCTCCCAAGGATGAACCAGACTTGTGGAGGTCTACAATTTGTTTTCTGAGGTCTTGGTTGATTTCTTTTGATTTTCCCATGATGTCAAGCAAAGAGGCACTGAGTTTGAAGGTAGGCCTTGAAATACATCCACAGGTACACCTCCAATTGACTCAAATGGTGTCAATTAGCCTATCAGAAGCTTCTAAAGCCATGACATCATTTTCTGGAATTTTCCAAGCTGTTTAAAGACACAGTCAACTTAGTGTATGTAAACTTCTGACCCACTGGAATCGGGATACAGTGAATTATAAGTGAAATAATCTGTCTGTCAACAATTGTTGGAAAAATTACTGTGTCATGCACAAAGTAGATGTCCTAACCGACTTGCCAAAACTATAGTTTGTTTTAACAAGAAATGTGTGGAGTGGTTGAAAAACGAGTTTTAATGACTCCAACCTAAGTGCATGTAAACCTCCGACTTCAACTGTATGTCCAATTTGATGTTCCTTTTGATGGCACAGAAGGCCCTTCTTGCCTTGTCTCTCAGATTGTTCACAGCTTTGTGGAAGTTAACTGTGGCACTGATGTTTAGGCCAAAGTATGTTTCGTTTTTTGTGTTGCTCGGGCAACGGTGTCTAGATGGAATATTGTATTTGTGGTTCTGGCGACTGAACCTTTTTTGGAACACCATTATTTTGGTCTTACTGAGATTTACTGTCAGGGCCCAGGTCTGTCAGGGCCCAGGTCTGTCAGGGCCCAGGTCTGACACATCTGTGCAGAAGATCTAGGTGCTGCTGTAGGCCCTCCTTGGTTTGGGACAGAAGCACCAGATCATCAGCAAACAGTAGATATTTTACTTCAGATTCTAGTAGGGTGAGGCCGGGTGCTGCCTCTGATTGAGAAACAAACTAGGCAACCATAGACATAAAACCACCAAGACTGGAAAAAAAAAAACCATAAACATACAAAAACCCTAGACAGGACAAAAACACATACCCACCCTCGTCACACCCTGACCTAACCAAAATAATAAAGAAAACAAAGGTCAGGGCGTGACAGTCACTTAGGAAATGTAAGGGTCTGCTGTTAATGATATTGCGTATACATGGAAAGGAGACACCTGAATCTAGTGAATATCTACATCATAATTAGCCATCCACTGTTTACACAACAGGCATTATAGTCATTATGCTGCTCTGAACAATCTTGTCTATTTTTTGAGATTATAGAAGCTTTTGTTGCGATTTTTTGACATCAGTCAACATGGCCCGAGTGCATGGAGGCTGGCATATCAAGCAGCATCAAGGAACAGGCTAAAGAAAAGGAGGCTTGGAGTACGGTTGCCGGGCGCAACAAACGCCAAAGGAAACTGTTCTCCCAATCTTCATCTGGGAGAGAGACATTTTTACAAGGGTGCAGGCCATAACCACCATAACTAAACCTCTGAAGAGCTCTATTAAATCCACCCAAGCCACCTCAGGGTGAGTTAGAGCCCTCTGGGGTATCTATCTACAAGCCACCTCAGGGTGAGGTAGAGCCCTCTGGGGTATCTATCTACAAGCCACCTCAGGGTGAGTTAGAGCCCTCTAGGGTATCTATCTACAAGCCACCTCAGGGTGAGTTAGAGCCCTCTGTCCTATCTATCTACAAGCCTGGGGTATCCTACCAGGGTGAGTTAGAGCCCTCTGGGGTATCCACCTCAGGGTGAGTTAGAGCCCTCTGGGGTATCTATCTACAAGCCACCTCAGGGTGAGTTAGAGCCCTCTGGGGTATCTATCTACAAGCCACCTCAGGGTGAGTTAGAGCCCTCTGGGGTATCTATCTACAAGCCACCTCAGGGTGAGTTAGAGCCCTCTGGGGTATCTATCTACAAGCCACCTCAGGGTGAGTTAGAGCCCTCTGGGGTATCTATCTACAAGCCACCTCAGGGTGAGTTAGAGCCCTCTGTCCTATCTATCTACAAGCCACCTCAGGGTGAGTTAGAGCCCTCTGGGGTATCTATCTACAAGCCACCTCAGGGTGAGTTAGAGCCCTCTGGGGTATCCTATCTCAAGCCACCTCAGGGTGAGTTAGAGCCCTCTGGGGTATCTATCTACAAGCCACCTCAGGGTGAGTTAGAGCCCTCTGGGGGCTACAAGCCACCTCAGGGTGAGTTAGAGCCCTCTATCTACAAGCCACCTCAGGGTGAGTTAGAGCCCTCTGGGGTATCTATCTACAAGCCACCTCAGGGTGAAGCCACCTGGGGTATCTATCTACAAGCCACCTCAGGGTGAGTTAGAGCCCTCTGGGGTATCTATCTACAAGCCACCTCAGGGTGAGTTATCTATCTACAAGACCTCAGGGTGAGTTAGAGCCCTCTGGGGTATCTATCTACAAGCCACCTCAGGGTGAGTTAGAGCCCTCTGGGGTATCTATCTACAAGCCACCTCAGGGTGAGTTAGAGCCCTCTGGGGTATCTATCTACAAGCCACCTCAGGGTGAGTTAGAGCCCTCTGGGGTATCTATCTACAAGCCACCTCAGGGTGAGTTAGAGCCCTCTGGGGTATCTATCTACAAGCCACCTCAGGGTGAGTTAGAGCCCTCTGGGGTATCTATCTACAAGCCACCTCAGGGTGAGTTAGAGCCCTCTGGGGTATCTATCTACAAGCCACCTCAGGGTGAGTTAGAGCCCTGAGCCACCTTGAGTTAGAGCCCTCTGGGGTATCTATCTACAAGCCACCTCAGGGTGAGTTAGAGCCCTCTGGGGTATCTATCTACAAGCCACCTCAGGGTGAGTTAGAGCCCTCTGGGGTATCTATCTACAAGCCACCTCAGGGTGAGTTAGAGCCCTCTGGGGTATCTATCTACAAGCCACCTCAGGGTGAGTTAGAGCCCTCTGGGGTATCTATCTACAAGCCACCTCAGGGTGAGTTAGAGCCCTCTGGGGTATCTATCTACAAGCCACCTCAGGGTGAGTTAGAGCCCTCTGGGCCCACCTCTGAGTTAGGGGTATCTATCTACAAGCCACCTCAGGGTGAGTTAGAGCCCTCTGGGGTATCTATCTACAAGCCACCTCAGGGTGAGTTAGAGCCCTCTGGGGTATCTATCTACAAGCCACCTCAGGGTGAGTTATCTATCTACAAGACCTCAGGGTGAGTTAGAGGCCTCTGGGGTATCCTACAAGCCACCTCTGGGGTATCTATCTACAAGCCCCCTCAGGGTGAGTTAGAGCCCTCTGGGGTATCTATCTACAAGCCACCTCAGGGTGAGTTAGAGCCCTCTGGGGTATCTATCTACAAGCCACCTCAGGGTGAGTTAGAGCCCTCTGGGGTATCTATCTACAAGCCACCTCAGGGTGAGTTAGAGCCCTCTGGGGTATCTATCTACAAGCCACCTCAGGGTGAGTTAGAGCCCTCTGGGGTATCTATCTACAAGCCACCTCAGGGTGAGTTAGTCTGGGGTATCTATCTACAAGCCACCTCAGGGTGAGTTAGAGGCCTCTGGGGTATCTATCTACAAGCCACCTCAGGGTGAGTTAGAGGCCTCTGGGGTATCTATCTACAAGCCACCTCAGGGTGAGTTAGAGGCCTCAGGGTGAGTTAGAGCCCTCTGGGGTATCTATCTACAAGCCACCTCAGGGTGAGTTAGAGTTAGAGCCCTCTGGGGTCTGGGGTATCTATCTACAAGCCACCTCAGGGTGAGTTAGAGCCCTCTATCTACAAGCCACCTCAGGGTATCCCTATCTATCTACAAGCCACCTCAGGGTGAGTTAGAGCCCTCTGGGGTATCTATCTACAAGCCACCTCAGGGTGAGTTAGAGCCCTCCGGGGTATCTATCTACAAGCCACCTCAGGGTGAGTTAGAGCCCTCTGGGGTATCTATCTACAAGCCACCTCAGGGTGAGTTAGAGCCCTCTGGGGTATCTATCTACCACCTCAGGGTGAGGGCCACCTCAGGGTGAGTTAGAGCCCTCTGGGGTATCTATCTACAAGCCACCTCAGGGTGAGTTAGAGCCCTCTGGGGTATCTATCTACAAGCCACCTCAGGTGAGTTAGAGCCCTCTGGGGTAGTTAGAGCCCTCTATCTACTACAAGCCACCTCAGGGTGAGTTAGAGCCCTCTGGGGTATCTATCTACAAGCCACCTCAGGGTGAGTTAGAGCCCTCTGGGGTATCTATCTACAAGCCACCTCAGGGTGAGTTAGAGGCCTCTGGGGTATCTATCTACAGGCCACCTCAGGGTGAGTTAGAGCCCTCTGGGGTATCTATATACAAGCCACCTCAGGGTGAGTTAGAGCCCTCTGGGGTATCTATCTACAAGCCACCTCAGGGTGAGTTAGAGCCCTCTGGGGTATCTATCTACAAGCCACCTCAGGGTGAGTTGGAGCCCTCCGGGGTATCTATCTACAAGCCAACTCAGGGTGAGTTAGAGCCCTCTGGGGTATCTATCCACCTAGGGTGAGTTAGAGCCACTATCTCCAGGGTGAGTTAGAGCCCTCTGGGGTATCTATCTACAAGCCACCTCAGGGTGAGTTGGAGCCCTCCGGGGTATCTATCTACAAGCCAACTCAGGGTGAGTTAGAGCCCTCTGGGGTATCTATCTACAAGCCACCTCAGGGTGAGTTAGAGCCCTCTGGGGTATCTATCTACAAGCCACCTCAGAGTGAGTTAGAGCCCTCTGGGGTATCTATCTACAAGCCACCTCAGGGTGAGTTAGAGCCCTCTGGGGTATCTATCTACAAGCCACCTCAGGGTGAGTTAGAGCACTCTGGGATATCTATCAACAAGCCACCTCAGAGTGAGTTAGAGGCCTCTGTCCTGTCTATCTACATCAAAAGGAAGCAAGGACAAAACTCCTTATCAGAGGAAAATCTGTTCCTGGAAAGCATATAGTGTTCGAGGCAAAACAATCCTTTCAGTCTGAAGTCATTCTAAGTTCCAATCAAAGAGCTGTTTGAATCAGTGGATGACAGTGTTCTGACAGATTTCCTCACTAAAGCAGGCTGCAAAACAGTGGGGGAAAATGATGAAACGATACAAAAACCAACTCACTAACTATTCCAATGGAGGCGGCTTTGTTTACATTGAAGCAGCCTCCCCCCACCCCAAGCCTACACCCCGCTCTGCAAAGATGGGTCCACTTTGGGTGAAAATCTTCTACTATGGACAGGGCAGTGGACAGCGTCAAGACGGACCTGCACAAAACCCCTGCACAGAGCCTCAAAATGCAGTCCAGCCACTGAAGATAACTGTAAGCACATAGAGCTATACAGCTAGTAGGTGCTGGATGACATAGAGGAGACATACAGTCAGTAGGACGACATAGAGGAGACATACAGTCAGTAGGATGACATAGAGGAGACATACAGTCAGTAGGATGACATAGAGGAGACATACAGTCAGTAGGATGACATAGAGGAGACATACAGTCAGTAGGATGACATAGAGGAGACATACAGTCAGTAGGATGACATAGAGGAGACATACAGTCAGTAGGTTGACATAGAGGAGACATACAGTCAGTAGGATGACATAGAGGAGATATACAGTCAGTAGGATGACATAGAGGAGACATACAGTCAGTAGGATGACATAGAGGAGACATACAGCCAATAGGTTGACATAGAGGAGACATACAGTCAGTAGGATGACATAGAGGAGACATACAGTCAGTAAGATGACATAGAGGAGACATACAGTCAGTAGGATGACATAGAGTAGACATACAGCCAGTAGGATGACATAGAGGAGACATACAGTCAGTAGGATGACATAGAGGAGACATACAGCCAGTAGGATGACATAGAGGAGACATACAGTCAGTAGGATGACATAGAGGAGACATACAGTCAGTAGGATGACATAGAGGAGACATACAGTCAGTAGGACGACATAGAGGAGACATACAGTCAGTAGGATGACATAGAGGAGACATACAACGAGCAGGATGACATAGAGAAGACATACAGTCAGTAGGATGACATAGAGGAGACATACAGTCAGTAGGATGACATAGAGGAGACATACAACGAGCAGGATGACATAGAGGAGACATACAGTCAGTAGGATGACATAGAGGAGACATACAGTCAGTAGGATGACATAGAGGAGACATACAGTCAGTAGGATGACATAGAGGAGACATACAGTCAGTAGGATGACATAGAGGAGACATACAACGAGCAGGATGACATAGAGGAGACATACAGTCAGTAGGAGGACATAGAGAAGACATACAGTCAGTAGGATGACATAGAGGAGACATACAGCCAGTAGGATGACATAGAGGAGACATACAACGAGCAGGATGACATAGAGGAGACATACAGTCAGTAGGATGACATAGAGGAGACATACAGTCATTAGGAGGACATAGAGGAGACATACAGTCAGTAGGATGACATAGAGGAGACATACAGTCAGTAGGATGACATAGAGGAGACATACAGTCAGTAGGATGACATAGAGGAGACATACAGTCAGTAGGATGACATAGAGGAGACATACAACGAGCAGGATGACATAGAGGAGACATACAGCCAGTAGGATGACATAGAGGAGACATACAGTCAGTAGGATGACATAGAGGAGACATACAGCCAGTAGGATGACATAGAGGAGACATACAGTCAGTAGGATGACATAGAGGAGACATACAGCCAATAGGATGACATAGAGGAGACATACAGTCAGTAGGATGACATAGAGGAGACATACAGCCAATAGGATGTGTTACCTTCCCCAGTTTCTGTTTTGTGGGTTTGTATGTGTGTATTTCAGGAAATGGCTTCCTGGATTCCCCTAAGCAGCTGATTGGTCGGGCCCGTTGATGATTGGAGCTGACCCCGCCCCCTCGTCAGATACAGCTGTCTCCTTCTGCAGCTTTAAATGCCAGAGTTCCTTTGTTAGGGAGCGAGAGCTATTTGGCATGTCCTGTGTTTTGTTGTTGGTCTGTATGAATTAATGTAAAGTACATGTATTTTGAGGCTGGCCCTGCTGACATTTGTGTATGCTATAGGACTGTGTTTTTGATTAGTGAAATTGCTCACTTTAAGTTTGTATCATTCTGTTTCATTTGTTCCCAGGAGGGAAGGGGAACGCACCTTGGGAGTGCTTAGGCAAGAGGCCTGCGGGTCTCTCTCAATTACCTCGACTAACCGGTGCCCCATCACATTGACTCTGTACCGGTACCCCCTGTAATATAGTCTTGACTATTGTTATTTTATTGCTGATCTTTAATTATTTTGTATTTTATTTTATTTTTTATTTTTTTATTCAGTTTATTTGAGTAAATAAACCCTGAGGAAGGCACAGTGATGCCGAATGGTAAAAACATTGGTAAATACCCATTAAATTGCTGGGAGTTTATACATGAAGTGACTTTCTTTATTTTGTTAGTAAATACTTTCTTAACACTTTTTGTTGTTAAAACCACATTGTTGTTTTGATCAGATTTATTTCAGCTCCAACAATCATGTATAACTACTGCATGTTACAAAGCCAAGCTGGATTATTAGGGGTACATATGTAAATCTTTGGAGGGAGTTGAAAGTCCGTGTTGCCAAGCAACAGCCCCAAAACATCACTGCTCTAGAGGAGATCTGCATGGAGGAATGGGCCAAAATACTAGCAACAGTGTGTGAAAACCATGTGGAGACTTACAGAAAACGTTTGACCTCTGTCATTGCCAACAAAGGGTATATAACAAAGTATTGAGAAACTTTTGTTATTAACCAAATAGTTATTTTACACCATAATTTGCAAATAAATACATAAAAAATCCTACAATCCTTTTCTGGATTTACTTTTCTCATTTTGTCTGTCATAGTTGAAGTGTACCTATAATGAAAATTACAGGCCTCTCTCATCTTTTTAAGTGGGAGAACTTGCACAATTGGTGGCTGACGAAATACTATTTTTGCCCCACTGTATGTATGAGGTTTGCTTTGTGCATCTAATTGTAGACTGACATCTGCTTTGTAATTATGATCATGTACAAATATGATTATAACTTTTTTTTTTAAATGATGTATTTCTTTCTTTCCTTTTGTTTCCATGAAAGTCCATTTAAGAATGGTTGTTGAAGCTGCATCGCATCGCATGATTATTTGTTCAATGTGTTTGAATAGTGTTTGCACTTGTCCCAGATAAATTAAACCAAACATAATCAAGGATTTTCTTAATTTTGGGTCAGTCACGGTGGTCAGGTATTCTGCCACTGTGTACTCTCTGTTTAGGGTCAGTTAGCGTTCCAATTTGCTCAGTTTTTCCGTTGACTCTTTCCAGTGTGTCAAATAGTTCTAATTTAGCTTTCTGATAATTTGTTTGGGTTTAATTGTGTTGCTGTCCTGGGGCTCTGTGGGGTCTGTTTGTGTTTGTGAACAGAGCCCCAGAACCAACTGGCAGAGGGGACTCTACTCTAGGTTCATGTCTCTGTAGGTGACGGCTTTGTAGTGGAATGTTTGGGCATCACTTCCTTTTAGGTGTGTGTAGAATGTAACAGCTATTTTCTGAATTTTGCTGTAGGCCCTCTTTGGTTGGGGAGAGAAGCATCAGACCATCTGCAAACAGTAGACATTTGATTTCCAAGTCCAGGAGGGTGAGGCCGGGTGCTGCAGACTGTTTTAGTGCCCAGGCCAATTCATTGATATAAATGTTGAAGTGGGTCGGGATTAAGCTGCATCCCTGTCTCACCCCACGGCCCTCAAATCAAATCAAATCAAATCAAATTTATTTATATAGCCCTTCGTACATCAGCTGATATCTCAAAGTGCTGTACAGAAACCCAGCCTAAAACCCCAAAGTAAAAGCCCTGAGGAAAGAAATGTGTATGTTCATTGCCAATTTTATCTACACACTTGTTGTTTGTGTACATTGATTTTATAATGTCATGTTGTTCCCCCAACACCGCTTTCCATCAATTGGTATAGCAAACCCTCATGCCAAATTGAGTCAAAGGCTTTTTACATTTTTTTGTGTATGTTTGTTTGTCAATAAGGGTATGCAGGGTGAATACGTGGTCTGTCATACGGTATTTTAGGTAAGAAGCCAATTTGGTCATTGTTTTCACTGATGAAATGTTGGAGTCTTCTGCTAATGATACTGCAGATGATTTCTCAGGGATTTTGCTGTTGACACAGATTCCACAGTAATTATTGGGGTCAAATTTGTCTCCACTTTAGTGGATCGGGGTGACCAGACATTGGTTCCACATTTTAGGGAAAATACCAGAGCTGGGGATGATGAAGAGTTTAAGAATTACCTATTTGAATTTGTGGTCTGTATATTTGTTCATTTTGTTCAGTATATCATCAACACCACAGGCCTTTTTGGGTTGGAGGGTTGTATTTTGTTCTGTAGCTCATCCAATTTATTTGGAGAATCCAGTGGGTTCTGGTAGTGTTAATAGCTGATTCTAAGATTTGTAATTACCATATATACAGTACCAGTCAAAAGTTTGGACACACCTACTGATTCCAGGGTTTGTCTTTATTTGTACTATTTTCTACATTGTATAATAATAGTGAAGACATCAACACTATGAAATAACACATATGGAATCATGTAATAACCAAAAAAAATGTTAAACAAATATATTTGAGATTCTTATAAGTAGCCACCCTTGATGACAGGTTTGCACTACAGTAGATTGATGTTAGAGAGAGAGATAAGAGAGAAAGAGATAAGAGAGAGAGGTAAAGAGAGATTTATTTATTGCCTTACCTCATTTGCACACACTGTATATAGACTTTTTCTACTGTATTATTGACTGTATGTTTGTTTATTCCATGTGTAACTCTGTGTTGTTGTATGTGTCGAACTGCTCTGCTTTATCTTGGCCAGGTCGCAGTTGTAAATGAGAACTTGTTCTCAACTGGCCTACCTGGTTAAATAAAGGTGTTCTCAACTGGCCTACCTGGTTAAATAAAGGTGTTCTCAACTGGCCTACCTGGTTAAATAAAGGTGTTCTCAACTGGCCTACCTGGTTAAATAATGGTGTTCTCAACTGACCTACCTGGTTAAATAAAGGTGTTCTCAACTGGCCTACCTGGTTAAATAAAGGTGTTCTCAACTGGCCTACCTGGTTAAATAAAGGTGTTCTCAACTGGCCTACCTGGTTAAATAAAGGTGTTCTCAACTGGCCTACCTGGTTAAATAAAGGTGTTCTCAACTGGCCTACCTGGTTAAATAAAGGTGTTCTCAACTGGCCTACCTGGTTAAATAAAGGTGTTCTCAACTGGCCACCTGGTTAAATAAAGGTGTTCTCAACTAGCCTACCTGGTTAAATAAAGGTGTTCTCAACTAGCCTACCTGGTTAAATAAAGGTGTTCTCAACTGGCCTACCTGGTTAAATAAAGGTGTTCTCAACTAGCCTACCTGGTTAAATAAAGGTGTTCTCAACTAGCCTACCTGGTTAAATAAAGGTGTTCTCAACTGGCCTACCTGGTTAAATAAAGGTGTTCTCAACTGGCCTACCTGGTTAAATAAAGGTGTTCTCAACTTGCCTACCTGGTTAAATAAAGGTGTTCTCAACTAGCCTACCTGGTTAAATAAAGGTGTTCTCAACTTGCCTACCTGGTTAAATAAAGGTGTTCTCAACTTGCCTACCTGGTTAAATAAAGGTGTTCTCAACTAGCCTACCTGGTTAAATAAAGGTGTTCTCAACTTGCCTACCTGGTTAAATAAAGGTGTTCTCAACTAGCCTACCTGGTTAAATAAAGGTGTTCTCAACTGGCCTACCTGGTTAAATAAAGGTGTTCTCAACTGGCCTACCTGGTTAAATAAAGGTGTTCTCAACTGGCCTACCTGGTTAAATAAAGGTGTTCTCAACTAGCCTACCTGGTTAAATAAAGGTGTTCTCAACTGGCCTACCTGGTTAAATAAAGGTGTTCTCAACTGGCCTACCTGGTTAAATAAAGGTGTTCTCAACTGGCCTACCTGGTTAAATAAAGGTGTTCTCAACTGGCCTACCTGGTTAAATAAAGGTGTTCTCAACTGGCCTACCTGGTTAAATAAAGGTGTTCTCAACTAGTATACCTGGTTAAATAAAGGTGTTCTCAACTAGTATACCTGGTTAAATAAAGGTGTTCTCAACTGGCCTACCTGGTTAAATAAAGGTGTTCTCAACCAGCCTACCTGGTTAAATAAAGGTGTTCTCAACTAGCCTACCTGGTTAAATAAAGGTGTTCTCAACTAGTATACCTGGTTAAATAAAGGTGTTCTCAACTGGCCTACCTGGTTAAATAAAGGTGTTCTCAACTGGCCTACCTGGTTAAATAAAGGTGTTCTCAACTGGCCTACCTGGTTAAATAAAGGTGTTCTCAACTGGCCTACCTGGTTAAATAAAGGTGTTCTCAACTAGCCTACCTGGTTAAATAAAGGTGTTCTCAACTAGCCTACCTGGTTAAATAAAGGTGTTCTCAACTGGCCTACCTGGTTAAATAAAGGTGTTCTCAACTAGCCTACCTGGTTAAATAAAGGTGTTCTCAACTGGCCTACCTGGTTAAATAAAGGTGTTCTCAACTAGTATACCTGGTTAAATAAAGGTGTTCTCAACTAGTATACCTGGTTAAATAAAGGTGTTCTCAACTGGCCTACCTGGTTAAATAAAGGTGTTCTCAACCAGCCTACCTGGTTAAATAAAGGTGTTCTCAACTAGCCTACCTGGTTAAATAAAGGTGTTCTCAACTAGTATACCTGGTTAAATAAAGGTGTTCTCAACTGGCCTACCTGGTTAAATAAAGGTGTTCTCAACTGGCCTACCTGGTTAAATAAAGGTGTTCTCAACTGGCCTACCTGGTTAAATAAAGGTGTTCTCAACTGGCCTACCTGGTTAAATAAAGGTGTTCTCAACTAGCCTACCTGGTTAAATAAAGGTGTTCTCAACTAGCCTACCTGGTTAAATAAAGGTGTTCTCAACTGGCCTACCTGGTTAAATAAAGGTGTTCTCAACTAGCCTACCTGGTTAAATAAAGGTTTTCTCAACTAGCCTACCTGGTTAAATAAAGGTGTTCTCAACTGGCCTACCTGGTTAAATAAAGGTGTTCTCAACTAGCCGACCTGGTTAAATAAAGGTGTTCTCAACTAGCCTACCTGGTTAAATAAAGGTGTTCTCAACTAGCCTACCTGGTTAAATAAAGGTGTTCTCAACTAGCCGACCTGGTTAAATAAAGGTGTTCTCAACTAGCCTACCTGGTTAAATAAAGGTGTTCTCAACTGGCCTACCTGGTTAAATAAAGGTGTTCTCAACTGGCCGACCTGGTTAAATAAAGGTGTTCTCAACTGGCCTACCTGGTTAAATAAAGGTGTTCTCAACTGGCCGACCTGGTTAAATAAAGGTGTTCTCAACTAGCCTACCTGGTTAAATAAAGGTGTTCTCAACTAGCCTACCTGGTTAAATAAAGGTGTTCTCAACTAGCCTACCTGGTTAAATAATGGTGTTCTCAACTAGCCTACCTGGTTAAATAAAGGTGTTCTCAACTGGCCTACCTGGTTAAATAAAGGTGTTCTCAACTGGCCTACCTGGTTAAATAAAGGTGTTCTCAACTAGCCTACCTGGTTAAATAAAGGTGTTCTCAACTGGCCACCTGGTTAAATAAAGGTGTTCTCAACTGGCCTACCTGGTTAAATAAAGGTGTTCTCAACTAGCCGACCTGGTTAAATAAAGGTGTTCTCAACTAGCCTACCTGGTTAAATAAAGATGTTCTCAACTAGCCTACCTGGTTAAATAAAGGTGTTCTCAACTAGCCTACCTGGTTAAATAAAGGTGTTCTCAACTAGCCTACCTGGTTAAATAAAGGTGTTCTCAACTAGCCTACCTGGTTAAATAAAGGTGTTCTCAACTAGCCTACCTGGTTAAATAAAGGTGTTCTCAACTGGCCACCTGGTTAAATAAAGGTGTTCTCAACTTGCCTACCTGGTTAAATAATGGTGTTCTCAACTGGCCTACCTGGTTAAATAAAGGTGTTCTCAACTAGCCTACCTGGTTAAATAAAGGTGTTCTCAACTGGCCACCTGGTTAAATAAAGGTGTTCTCAACTTGCCTACCTGGTTAAATAATGGTGTTCTCAACTGGCCTACCTGGTTAAATAAAGGTGTTCTCAACTAGCCTACCTGGTTAAATAAAGGTGTTCTCAACTGGCCACCTGGTTAAATAAAGGTGTTCTCAACTTGCCTACCTGGTTAAATAAAGGTGTTCTCAACTGGCCTACCTGGTTAAATAAAGGTGTTCTCAACTGGCCTACCTGGTTAAATAAAGGTGTTCTCAACTGGCCACCTGGTTAAATAAAGGTGTTCTCAACTAGCCTACCTGGTTAAATAAAGGTGTTCTCAACTAGCCTACCTGGTTAAATAAAGGTGTTCTCAACTGGCCTACCTGGTTAAATAAAGGTGTTCTCAACTAGCCTACCTGGTTAAATAAAGGTGTTCTCAACTAGCCTACCTGGTTAAATAAAGGTGTTCTCAACTGGCCTACCTGGTTAAATAAAGGTGTTCTCAACTGGCCTACCTGGTTAAATAAAGGTGTTCTCAACTAGCCGACCTGGTTAAATAAAGGTGTTCTCAACTAGCCTACCTGGTTAAATAAAGGTGTTCTCAACTAGCCTACCTGGTTAAATAAAGGTGTTCTCAACTAGCCGACCTGGTTAAATAAAGGTGTTCTCAACTAGCCTACCTGGTTAAATAAAGGTGTTCTCAACTGGCCTACCTGGTTAAATAAAGGTGTTCTCAACTGGCCGACCTGGTTAAATAAAGGTGTTCTCAACTGGCCTACCTGGTTAAATAAAGGTGTTCTCAACTGGCCGACCTGGTTAAATAAAGGTGTTCTCAACTAGCCTACCTGGTTAAATAAAGGTGTTCTCAACTAGCCTACCTGGTTAAATAAAGGTGTTCTCAACTAGCCTACCTGGTTAAATAATGGTGTTCTCAACTAGCCTACCTGGTTAAATAAAGGTGTTCTCAACTGGCCTACCTGGTTAAATAAAGGTGTTCTCAACTGGCCTACCTGGTTAAATAAAGGTGTTCTCAACTAGCCTACCTGGTTAAATAAAGGTGTTCTCAACTGGCCACCTGGTTAAATAAAGGTGTTCTCAACTGGCCTACCTGGTTAAATAAAGGTGTTCTCAACTAGCCGACCTGGTTAAATAAAGGTGTTCTCAACTAGCCTACCTGGTTAAATAAAGATGTTCTCAACTAGCCTACCTGGTTAAATAAAGGTGTTCTCAACTAGCCTACCTGGTTAAATAAAGGTGTTCTCAACTAGCCTACCTGGTTAAATAAAGGTGTTCTCAACTAGCCTACCTGGTTAAATAAAGGTGTTCTCAACTAGCCTACCTGGTTAAATAAAGGTGTTCTCAACTGGCCACCTGGTTAAATAAAGGTGTTCTCAACTTGCCTACCTGGTTAAATAATGGTGTTCTCAACTGGCCTACCTGGTTAAATAAAGGTGTTCTCAACTAGCCTACCTGGTTAAATAAAGGTGTTCTCAACTGGCCACCTGGTTAAATAAAGGTGTTCTCAACTTGCCTACCTGGTTAAATAATGGTGTTCTCAACTGGCCTACCTGGTTAAATAAAGGTGTTCTCAACTAGCCTACCTGGTTAAATAAAGGTGTTCTCAACTGGCCACCTGGTTAAATAAAGGTGTTCTCAACTTGCCTACCTGGTTAAATAAAGGTGTTCTCAACTGGCCTACCTGGTTAAATAAAGGTGTTCTCAACTGGCCTACCTGGTTAAATAAAGGTGTTCTCAACTGGCCACCTGGTTAAATAAAGGTGTTCTCAACTGGCCTACCTGGTTAAATAAAGGTGTTCTCAACTAGCCTACCTGGTTAAATAAAGGTGTTCTCAACTGGCCTACCTGGTTAAATAAAGGTGTTCTCAACTGGCCTACCTGGTTAAATAAAGGTGTTCTCAACTGGCCTACCTGGTTAAATAAAGGTGTTCTCAACTGGCCTACCTGGTTAAATAAAGGTGTTCTCAACTGGCCACCTGGTTAAATAAAGGTGTTCTCAACTAGCCTACCTGGTTAAATAAAGGTGTTCTCAACTAGCCTACCTGGTTAAATAAAGGTGTTCTCAACTGGCCTACCTGGTTAAATAAAGGTGTTCTCAACTGGCCTACCTGGTTAAATAAAGGTGTTCTCAACTGGCCACCTGGTTAAATAAAGGTGTTCTCAACTAGCCTACCTGGTTAAATAAAGGTGTTCTCAACTAGCCTACCTGGTTAAATAAAGGTGTTCTCAACTGGCCTACCTGGTTAAATAAAGGTGTTCTCAACTGGCCTACCTGGTTAAATAAAGGTGTTCTCAACTGGCCTACCTGGTTAAATAAAGGTGTTCTCAACTAGCCTACCTGGTTAAATAAAGGTGTTCTCAACTGGCCTACCTGGTTAAATAAAGGTGTTCTCAACTGGCCTACCTGGTTAAATAAAGGTGTTCTCAACTAGCCTACCTGGTTAAATAAAGGTGTTCTCAACTAGCCTACCTGGTTAAATAAAGGTGTTCTCAACTGGCCTACCTGGTTAAATAAAGGTGTTCTCAACTGGCCTACCTGGTTAAATAAAGGTGTTCTCAACTGGCCTACCTGGTTAAATAAAGGTGTTCTCAACTAGCCTACCTGGTTAAATAAAGGTGTTCTCAACTGGCCTACCTGGTTAAATAAAGGTGTTCTCAACTAGCCTACCTGGTTAAATAAAGGTGAAATATATATATTTTAAATAAAGTGTCTGCTGTACACAGATGACAAATATCAAATATTTATTGGGTGAAAAGCCAAACATGTCTCCTCCTGCCACAACCTGAGGGACAGCCAGTAAAAAGTGCAATGTAATGTCAATCATATTTTCCATTTAGTTTTGTTTTGGCTTTCATACCATGTCATGTGTCTTCTCAGTCAGGTTGAGACTGGTCTACTAGTATTGCTTTAATGTATTATTATTGGTGGGGATAGCGTTAGCAGCCCCAGCTTAGATATTCAACATACTTCTTAGTATTACTCCTCCTACAGCATTTATGCTAGAAACACCGTTCCAACTTCAGAACGTGCGGAATGGTCTGGATCGAGTTGCTTGTGTACAACTTTTTGATATCTGCTGTACTTTTTACGTTATTCACATTTCTGTCGTCTTTTTTTCACTCCATTCCTCCAACATGGGATTTGTCAAAAATTCTAAACGGTTCCCATTGTGACATCATCACTTCTAACTCTCATTTTCGAGCTGAAATCATAAAACTTTTGACGCAAATCAGATAATAATTTGACTTTGCAAACTACTCAAATCTGGCGTTTGAACCAAAAATAATATTTGCATCAAAAGTTACAGCAAGTTTATGTAACCGAATCAGCATCATTTTCTGTAACATTTTGGCAAACAACGTCCGTTTTGGCCAATACCGCAACAAGTTAGACCAAACGTTAGAGCACATGGGATATTCGTCTACTTCTCTGCTATTCAAAGCTGTTAGTGGAATCAAATTATTCACTACGGAACATACGGTACAGCAGTTTTTGTAACAGCATTACCACGTGTTTTTCAAATGTTCCTTAACAGCTGCCATTTTGACCCCTTTCACAACATTTTAAAGAAAACATTAACTGTTTGAAATCTTCCCCTACATCTCTGCTTTTCTGAGAAAAAGTTGGATTTCAAATCGGGGCTACCAATCGGTAACTAGAGACGTTTTAGTAACCCATCGCCTGTCTTTCAAGCGTCTGTAAATCATGTCAGAAGGAAGGAAATCCCTTCCTTTCCAAAAATCATTTTGACCACTAAAACAAACATTTGGATTAAAATCTTCCTCTACTTCTCTGCTTGTCAAAAGCGGAAACGTTTAAAAAAATGAAAAAATCGGGATTACCGTTCTCGAGGGAGAGCGATTGAAGTAACCCCTCGCCTGCTCTTTGCTAAAAGCTCTCTGTGTCAATACTGAGATTCCAAAACGGATCCGTTGCTAGGATACTCTCAGTCACTGAAGGCCAAGTGATGAGGAGAGAGAGAGAGACGTTTAAACTCAGAAATGCCGTTCCAACTTCAAAAATCCCAGAACGGTCTCGATCGCGTTGCCTGTACACAACTTTTTGATGTCTCTGTTATACTTTTTTTCTCTTCCCTTATTCACTTTCATGTCCTCCATCCGCTTTCATGGGATTTCTCAAGAATCTGAAGCGCTTGTGACATCAGCACTTCCAACTGACATTCTCTGTAAGTGAAATCATGCAACTTTTGACACAAATCAGCTAATAATTCCACTTTGCAACCACGTAGACAAAGAATTAAAAAGCTTAACCAGCTTGGTTTACTTCTCTGCTACTCAAATCGGTGCTATCTTCTATCTATCTTTGTGTCATTATTGAAGTGCCAAAATGGAACAGTTGATAGGATACTCACTGACACCGAGGGCCAAAACAACAACAACACAACAACACAATTACATACCACAACCTTACGACTTCTGACCTGAACAGCACAGCTTCTGACCTGAACCGCACAACTTCTGACCACAACAGGTCAGAAGCTGTGCTGTTCAGGTCAGAAGTCGTAAGGTTGTGGTATGTAATTGTGTTGTTGTGGACACTAGATGTGGTTAGAAGTTGTAAGGTTGTGGTATGTAATTGTGTTGTTGTGGACACTAGATGTGGTTGTGTGATTGTAGTGATTGTAGTGACTCTCTTCTCTCTCCTCATTATTTTGGCCCTCGGTGTCAGTGAGTATCCTATGAACGGTTCCATTTTGGCACTTCAATAATGACACAGACAGCTGTTGTTAGAAGATAGCACCGATTTGAGTAGCAGAGAACTAGACCAAGCTGGTTAATTCATTTACTTTTTTTCAAATCCAATGTATTTTCCACGTAGATTCCACGTCACAATACGTTAACAAATTACGTTCAAACAATGTTGATTTTACCAGTTTGTGCATAGTAGGACGTGTGTGTGTAATGAGAATGTGTGTGTGTGTGTTTGTGTTTAGCCCCACCAAGAGCTTTATCTAGCCCCACCAAGAGCTTTAGCTAGCCCCACCAAGAGCTTTATCTAGCCCCACCAAGAGCTTTATCTAGCCCCACCAAGAACTTTAGCTAGCCCCACCAAGAGCTTTATCTAGCCCCACCAAGAGCTTTATCTAGCCCCACCAAGAACTTTATCTAGCCCCACCAAGAGCTTTAGCTAGCCCCACCAAGAGCTTTATCTAGCCCCACCAAGAGCTTTATCTAGCCCCACCAAGAACTTTATCTAGCCCCACCAAGAGCTTTAGCTAGCCCCACCAAGAGCTTTATCTAGCGCCACCAAGAGCTTTATCTAGCCCCACCAAGAGCTTTAGCTAGCCCCACCAAGAGCTTTATCTAGTCCCCACCAAGAGCTTTATCTAGCCCCACCAAGAGCTTTATCTAGCCCCACCAAGAGCTTTATCTAGCCCACCAAGAGCTTTATCTAGCCCCACCAAGAGCTTTATCTAGCCCCACCAAGAGCTTTATCTAGCCCCACCAAGAGCTTTATCTAGCCCCACCAAGAGCTTTATCTAGCCCCACCAAGAGCTTTATCTAGCCCCACCAAGAGCTTTATCTAGCCTTTATCACCACCAAGAACTTTATCTAGCCCACCAAGAACTTTATCTAGCCCCACCAAGAGCTTTATCTAGCCCCACCAAGAGCTTTATCTAGCCCCACCAAGAACTTTATCTAGCCCCACCAAGAGCTTTAGCTAGCCCCACCAAGAGCTTTATCTAGCGCCACCAAGAGCTTTATCTAGCCCCACCAAGAGCTTTAGCTAGCCCCACCAAGAGCTTTAGCTAGTCCCACCAAGAACTTTATCTAGCCCCACCAAGAGCTTTAGCTAGCCCCACCAAGAGCTTTATCTAGCGCCACCAAGAGCTTTATCTAGCCCCACCAAGAGCTTTATCTAGCCCCACCAAGAGCTTTATCTAGCCCCACCAAGAGCTTTATCTAGCCCCACCAAGAGCTTTATCTAGCCCCACCAATAACTTTAGCTAGCCCCACCAAGAGCTTTAGCTAGCCCCACCAAGAGCTTTATCTAGCCCCACCAAGAGCTTTAGCTAGCCCCATCAAGAGCTTTATCTAGCCCCACCAAGAGCTTTATCTAGCCCCACCAAGAGCTTTAGCTAGCCCCACCAAGAGCTTTATCTAGCCCCACCAAGAGCTTTAGCTAGCCCCACCAACTGTACTTGTACAGTTGTCGTCTAGTTCTCCTTAATATTGTTGTTGTAGTTGCTGTTTATTGTAATCACATTTCCACTACTGCTATTATTATTATTGATACCTTAGTGCTGTTGGTCCCACCATTGTTCTTATATGTGTACTTTGACAATGTAAGTAATTTAACTTGCCTTGTCAATAAAGTCTACTGAATGAATTGAGAGTGAGAGCGAGAGAGAGAGAGCGAGAGAGAGAGAGAGAGAGAGAGAGAGAGAGAGAGAGAGAGAGAGAGAGAGAGACAGAGAGAGAAAGAGAGAGAGAGACAGAGAGAGAGAGAGAGAGACAGAGAGAGAGACAGAGAGAGAGAGACAGAGAGAGAGAGAGAGAGTGTTCCGGAGTTCCAAATTGAGCAGCTGCTGAAAAATGAGCTCCTGCATATATTGAGATTTAAATGTTTTTTTAGAGTGAAGTACATCGAAAAAATCAAGAGAAAACTGCAAGACTCAATAGAAGACAAAACAAGGAACAAACCAAAAAGACAGGCTTTTGAAAAAGTAACTATTTTTCATAAAATTGTACAGTTATCTTAGCTAGCTGAATTGTTTACTTGTTGCTAAGCAGTTGCTAGGGACTCTCCTGGAAGAAGCTAGCTAGCTTACAAAGAATAACAACAAAAAAATATCTAGTTAACAGAAGAAAGGAAGACAAAATAAGGACAGAAGAAAAAGGAAAAGAAAAAGGACAACAAAGTGAAACCTCTAAAGAAACAAGAGACCATAATACAAGAAACAGCACTATAGAGAGATAGAAGAAATACACAACATTACTTTATAAGGACTGAATTCTAACATAATTCTGCCAAGCTTGATACAGCTTCAACTAGCACCGACGTGTCAAGTGAGAGGTGTCAAAGCCCATTAGCCCAACAATGGCAGGAGAGTCACACAGTCTACCCCAACCAAATGGAGAGTCCTTAGAAGCTCCCTCCTGCTGTTCAGAGGTAATTAAAATACAGTACCCTGTGCATGTAAAGAATAATAAGGCAAGAAAAGATTACAAAATTAAGCTCCTTATGGAAAATCAAGAGACACTTTTTGCTGACTATTACAAAAATGGGAACATCAGCAACCTTATCTTCCACACAAACCATCCCCTGGCATGGCACAGTGCTATATTAGCACACTACCCCCTTGTTACGAGAGCGGGGATTAACGAGGGGTGGAAACTCAGAATACTTGATAACGAGGACTCTGAGTCAAGTAATATAAATATCTATAAGTCCGGAACAGTAATGGCACAGGGTAATCACAAACAGTTTCAGCTGGACTTTCACCTAATCAAAGAATTAGCCCAGCAGGAGGAGCTCTCCCTTGATAAAGATACCCCCACACCGAGCGGGTCAGACCAGACCTCTTCATTATGTAACCCCACAGACGAGCAACCCCCAGCAGAGAGTCAACATCCCAGCACAGATTACCACTCCCTCATTGAAATGAAGGACAAATTCACCCAGCTGGAGATAAGGCAGGTGGAGCTGGAACAGCAGGTGATTACACTTCAGTCAGCACAGACCCAGACAACAGTCCAGCACAACAACAGCCCCTTAACCAGACCCGGAGAGCTGGAGGTGGACAGAGACATAATCTGCACTTTGGACAGTGGTGAGACAAATACAACAGTAGAAAGAGGAGCAGAACAGAGCACTAGAGGAGAGTGTCAGACTGCTGGTGGAGGAGAGGTTGAGGGGGATGGAGGAGAGGTTGAGGGGGTGGAGGAGAGGGTGAGGGGATGGAGGAGAGGTTGAGGGGGACGGCGTGTGACAGAGAACAACCCACTAGAGAGGTGGCCACCCCCACAGAGAAGCCAGCAGAACAGCCCACCTCAGCACCCAACAAAAGTCTCGACACCACAGCAGAACAGTCCACACCAGACCCTGACCATAGAGTCGACATCACAGCAGAACAGACAAATGAAGAACCCCAAGCCCAGCGGCTCTCACCCCCTCTGAGCACCCCCCCTGTCAGCCTGCCTGATAGCCCTTCTGACAACCTCCCCACACCCACTGAGGACAAACACAAGACACAGATTGTACTACTTATGGACTCAAATGGAAAATATATAGAAGAAAAAAAACTTTTTCCCAAACACAGTGTGTCTAAACTCTGGTGTCCAAACACCCAGCGCACCCTAGACCTTCTGTCTGAGGCTAAACTAGGGTCACCCAGCCACATAATAATACACACAGGCACAAACGACCTGAGAGCACAGCAAGAAAGAGTGGCCACAGCACTGAAGGGAGTGATTGAAAAGGCTTCTTCTACTTTCCCCAACGCACAAGTGGTTATCTCCACCCTGCTACCACGAAAAGACTTCCACCCTGCCACAATACAGCGGGTAAATGCAAGTATTTCCGTGACTGTGCCTCAAAACCAAATGTTTTCCTGGCCCACCACTCCACCCTGGACTTGAACAGCCTCTATGACCAGGTCCACCTCTACAAGGCAGCAGTGCCCACCTTTGCCCGAACTCTAAAGGACATCGCTCTCAAACGTATCCCCAACACTTCACACAGGAGCAACAGATCAATAGACACCCCACCCAGACCGGCGAGACACCCTCCCAGACCTGCAGGACCCCCCCCTGGACCTACACATAGAGGACCCACGCCAAGAGGAATTACATCCAGACCACCGCACACCCAGACACATCCACACCCCCACCCCAACCAATCAACACCCCCCACGTCAACCATGCCCACACCCCATTTAGGCCCCCTCAGATCAGACCTATGCCACTCCTGCCCACCCCATGCACCCCACCCCGCAAAGAGGGCCTCAACATGGAAGCCACACATACGCCCAGGTAGTGAGCGGGCAAACAGTCCCAACCCCCACTCTCACACTCGCCCAAGCCAATGGCATGTACCAGATGCTCAGCAGGCTCTGCTCACACTTACTGGCCTGAGGCCAAACCACGACCAACAACATTGGACACTCTATGAAACAAAAAGCATTCACTATATCATCCTGGAATATCCAAGGCCTGAGGTCATCTGCCTTTGGCCTGAAGAGCAGAAACCCGGACTTCACCAAAGAAATCGGTAACACAGACATTGTCATCCTGCAAGAAACCTGGTATAGAGGAGACAGACCCACTGGTTGCCCTCTAGGTTACAGAGAGCTGGTAGTCCCATCCACCAAACTACCAGGTGTGAAACAGGGAAGGGACTCAGGGGGTATGCTAATTTGGTATAGAGCAGACCTAACTCACTCCATTAAATTAATCAAAACAGGAACATTCTACATTTGGCTAGAAATTCAAAAGGAAATGATCCTAACAGAGAAAAATGTCCTCCTGTGTGCTACCTATATCCCCCCACTAGAATCCCCATATTTTAATGAAGACAGCTTCTCCATCCTGGAGGGCGAAATCAATCATTTCCAGGCCCAGGGACATGTACTAGTCTGTGGCGACCTAAATGCCAGAACCGGACAAGAACCTGACACCCTCAGCACACAGGGGGACAAACATCTGCCTGGAGGTGACAGCATCCCCTCCCACATATGCCCCCAGGCACAACTATGACAACATAACCAACAAAAACGGGTCACAACTCCTGCAGCTCTGTCGCACGCTGGGTATGTACATAGTCAACGGTAGGCTTCGAGGGGACTCCTATGGTAGGTACACCTATAGCTCATCTCTTGGCAGTAGTACTGTAGACTACTTTATCACTGACCTCAACCCAGAATCTCTCAGAGCGTTCACAGTCAGCCCACTGACACCCCTATCAGACCACAGCAAAATCACAGTCTACTTAAACAGAGCAATACTCAATCATGAGGCATCAAAGCCAAAGGAACTGAGTAACATTAAGAAATGCTATAGATGGAAGGAATCCAGTTTGGAAACCTACCAAAAAACAATTAGGCAACAACAAATTCAATCCCTTTTAGACAATTTCCTGGGTAAAACGTTCCACTGTAATAGTGAAGGTGTAAACCTGGCAGTAGAAAATCTTAACAGTATATTTGACCTCTCAGCTTCCCTATCAAATCTAAAAATCTCAAATAGAAAACCGAAGAAAATTAACAATAATGACAAATGGTTTGATGAAGAATGCAAAAATCTAAGAAAGAAATTGAGAAACCTGTCCAACCAAAAACACAGAGACCCGGAAAACCTGAGTCTACGCCTTCACTATGGTGAATCACTAAAACAATACAGAAATACACTACGGAAAAAGAAGGAACAGCACGTCAGAAATCAGCTCAATGTAATTGAAGAATCCATAGACTCTAACCACTTCTGGAAAAATTGGAAAACACTAAACAAACAACAACACGAAGAATTATCTATCCAAAATGGAGATGTATGGGTAAACCACTTCTCCAATCTTTTTGGTTCTATAACAAAGAACAAAGAGCAAAAACATATACATGATCAAATACAGATTTTAGAATCAACTATTAAAGACTACCAGAACCCACTGGATTCTCCAATTACATTGAATGAGTTACAGGACAAAATAAAAACCCTTCAACCCAAAAAGGCCTGTGGTGTCGATGGTATCCTCAATGAAATGATCAAATATACAGACAACAAATTCCAATTGGCTATACTAAAACTCTTTAACATCATACTTAGCTCTGGCATCTTCCCCAATATTTGGAACCAAGGACTGATCACCCCAATCCACAAAAGTGGAGACAAATTTGACCCCAATAACTACCGTGGAATATGTGTCAACAGTAACCTTGGGAAAATCCTCTGCATTATTATTAACAGCAGACTCGTACATTTCCTCAATGAAAACAATGTACTGAGCAAATGTCAAATTGGCTTTTTACCAAATTACCGTACAACAGACCATGTATTCACCCTGCACACCCTAATTGACAACCAAACAAACCAAAACAAAGGCAAAGTCTTCTCATGCTTTGTTGATTTCAAAAAGCCTTCGACTCAATCTGGCATGAGGGTCTGCTATACAAACTGATGGAAAGTGGTGTTGGGGGTAAAACATACGACATTATAAAATCCATGTACACAAACAACAAGTGTGCGGTTAAAATTGGCAAAAACACACACATTTCTTCACACAGGGTCGTGGGTTAGACAGGGATGCAGCTTAAGCCCCACCCTCTTCAACATATATATCAACGAATTGGCGCGGGCACTAGAAAAGTCTGCAGCACCCGGCCTCCCCTGCTAGAATCCGAAGTCAAATGTCTGCTGTTTGCTGATGATCTGGTGCTTCTGTCACCAACCAAGGAGGGCCTACAGCAGCACCTAGATCTTATGCACAGATTCTGTCAGACCTGGGCCCTGACAGTAAATCTCAGTAAGACCAAAATAATGGTGTTCCAAAAAAGGTCCAGTCACCAGGACCACAAATACAAATTCCATCTAGACACTGTTGCCCTAGAGCACACAAAAAACTATACATACCTTGGCCTAAACATCAGTGCCACAGGTAACTTCCACAAAGCTGTGAACGATCTGAGAGACAAAGCAAGAAGGGCATTCTATGCCATCAAAAGAAACATAAATTTCAACATACCAATTAGGATTTGGCTAAAAATACTTGAATCAGTCATAGAGCCCATTGCCCTTTATGGTTGTGAGGTCTGGGGTCCGCTCACCAACCAAGACTTCACAAAATGGGACAAACACCAAATTGAGACTCCGTGTACAACGTAAAACACCAAATAATGCATGCAGAGCAGAATTAGGCCGATACCCACTAATTATCAAAATCCAGAAAAGAGCCATTAAATTCTACAACCACCTAAAAGGAAGCGATTCACAAACCTTCCATAACAAAGCCATCACCTACAGAGAGATGAACCTGGAGAAGAGTCCCCTAAGCAAGCTGGTCCTGGGGCTCTGTTCACAAACACAAACACACCCTACAGAGCCCCAGGACAACAGCACAATTAGACCCAACCAAATCATGAGAAAACAAAAAGATAATTACTTAACACATTGGAAAGAATTAACAAAAAAACAGAGCAAACTAGAATGCTATTTGGCCCTAAACAGAGAGTACACAGCGGCAGAATACCTGACCACTGTGACTGACCCAAAATTAAGGAAAGCTTTGACTATGTACAGACTCAGTGAGCATAGCCTTGCTATTGAGAAAGGCCGCCGTAGGCAGACATGGCTCTCAAGAGAAGACAGGCTATGTGCTCACTGCCCACAAAATGAGGTGGAAACTGAGCTGCACTTCCTAACCTCCTGCCCAATGTATGACCATATTAGAGATACATATTTTCCCCAGATCACACAGATCCACAAAGAATTCGAAAACAAATCCAATTTTGAAAAACTCCCATATCTACTGGGTGAAATTCCACAGTGTGCCATCACAGCAGCAAGATTTGTGACCTGTTGCCACGAGAAAAGGGCAACCAGTGAAGAACAAACACCATTGTAAATACAACCCATATTTATGCTTATTTATTTTATCTTGTGTCCTTTAACTATTTGTACATTGTATATATATATATATATAATATGACATTTGTAATGTCGTTACTGTTTTGAAACTTCTGTATGTGTAATGTTTACTGTTCATTTTTGTTGTTTTTCACCTTATATATTCACTTTGTATGTTGTCTACCTCACTTGCTTTGGCAATGTTAACACATGTTTCCCATGCCAATAAAGCCCTTGAATTGAATTGAATTGAGAGAGAGAGAGAGAGAGAGAGAGAGAGAGAGAGAGAGAGAGAGAGAGAGAGAGAGAGAGAGAGAGAGAGAGAGAGAGAGAGACAGGTATAGTCTCTGGGTATTTAAAATAGATTGATGTCAGCTATCGTGGTCAAGCAGGTGTTGCTTTGCTACGTACAGAACTGTAATCCACAGTTTCTATGTTATCATGTTCATTATTATCATTTCATCAGTTCATTGTTATTATCTTCTAATGTTATGCTTCTCAGAGTAACCAAACATGGGCTTACAGTTCTGTTGCTGTTTAGCCCAGAGAAAACAAATGTGGGTTAACGATGATATGAAATGTACTTTTAATCACATCCATCTGTTGGCTTTTCTGGTTCTCCAATAAAAGACCTTCAGATCTTCGACTCTGAGTTAGTCACTCTATCCGACAGGCCTATTTCTACCTTACATACAGCACACTCTTAACAAGCAGCCTATGACAAGTGATGATGATTTAGGGTGTAAGCTCGGTCACCCTGGTCCGACCACATGTCTTGGTGTGTAATCCTTCTTATTTGAACAACTACGACATTGTCAATTACAGATTCTCAGATCCTCTGTAGCTGGTCATTAAAAAGAGCTGCTGTGATGTTTCTGTGAGCTAGCTAGACATGACTATGCGACCTAATAACAGACGCTTCTGCTGTCACACACACACACACACACACACACACACACACACACACACACACACACACACACACACACACACACACACACACACACACACACACACACACACACACACACACACACATTCTCATTACACAAACACACACACACACACACACACACAAACACACACACACAAACACACACACACACACACACACATTCTCATTACACAAACACAAACACACACACACACACACACACACATTCTCATTACACACACACGTCCTACTATGCACAAATTGGTTAAATCAACATTGTTCGAACGTAATTTGTTAACGTATTGTGAGGTGGAATCTACGTGGAAAATACAAAAAAAAGTAAATGACTGTAAATTGTTGTTTTGCGAAATTTCAAACACATAATTAAAGGGTTAAGGGTTAAGGTTAGGGGAAGGGTTAGCTAAAGGGTTAAGGGTTAGGGGAAGGGTTAGCTAACAGGGTTAGGGGAAGGGTTAGCTAACAGGGTTAAG
Source organism: Oncorhynchus nerka (assembly GCF_034236695.1). NCBI lineage: Eukaryota > Metazoa > Chordata > Actinopteri > Salmoniformes > Salmonidae > Oncorhynchus > Oncorhynchus nerka. Next base: position 98,751,870 of record NC_088409.1, read on the forward strand.
GTTAGGGGAAGGGTTAGCTAACAGGGTTAGGGTTAGGGGAAGAGTTAGCTAACAGGGTTAAGGTTAGGGGAAGGGTTAGCTAACAGGGTTAAGGTTAGGGGAAGGGTTAGCTAACAGGGTTAAGGTTAGGGGAAGGGTTAGCTAACAGGGTTAAGGTTAGGGGAAGGGTTAGCTAACAGGGTTAAGGTTAGGGGATGGGTTAGCTAAAGGGTTAAGGGTTAGGGGAAGGGTTAGCTAACAGGGTTAAGGGTTAGGGGAAGGGTTAGCTAAAGGGTTAAGGTTAGGGGAAGGGTTAGCTAACAGGGTTAAGGGTTAGGGGAAGGGTTAGCTAACAGGGTTAAGGGTTAGGGGATGGGTTAGCTAAAGGGTTAAGGTTAGGGGATGGGTTAGCTAAAGGGTTAAGGGTTAGGGGAAGGGTTAGCTAAAGGTTTAAGGGTTAGGGGAAGGGTTAGCTAAAGGGTTAAGGTTAGGGGAAGGGTTAGCTAACAGGGTTAAGGGTTAGGGGAAGGGTTAGCTAACAGGGTTAAGGGTTAGGGGAAGGGTTAGCTAAAGGGTTAAGGTTAGGGGATGGGTTAGCTAAAGGGTTAAGGTTAGGGGATGGGTTAGCTAAAGGGTTAAGGGTTAGGGGAAGGGTTAGCTAAAGGGTTAAGGTTAGGCGAAGGGTTAGCTAACAGGGTTAAGGTTAGGGGATGGGTTAGCTAAAGGGTTAAGGGTTAGGGGAGGGGTTAGCTAAAGGGTTAAGGTTAGGGGATGGGTTAGCTAAAGGGTCAAGGGTAGGGTTAAGTTTAGGAGTTAGCTAAAGGGTTAAGGTTAGGGGAAGGGTTAGCTAAAGGGCTAAGGTTAGGGGATGGGTTAGCTAAAGGGTTAAGGGTTAGGGGAAGGGTTAGCTAAAGGGTTAAGGTTAGGGGAAGGGTTAGCTAACAGTGTTAAGGGTTAGGGGATGGGTAAGCTAAAGGGTTAAGGGTTAGGGGAAGGGTTAGCTAAAGGGTTAAGGTTAGGGGAAGGGTTAGCTAACAGGGTTAAGGGTTAGGGGAAGGGTTAGCTAATAGGGTTAAGGGTTAGGGGAAGGGTTAGCTAAAGGGTTAAGGGTTAGGGGATGGGTTAGCTAAAGGTTTAAGGGTTAGGGGATGGGTTAGCTAAAGGGTTAAGGGTTAGGGGATGGGTTAGCTAACAGGGTTAAAGGTTAGGGGAAGGGTTAGCTAAAGGTTTAAGGGTTAGGGGAAGGGTTAGCTAAATGTTTAAGGGTTAGGGGATGGGTTAGCTAAAGGGTTAAGGGTTAGGGGATGGGTTAGCTAAAGGGTTAAGGGTTAGGGGAAGGGTTAGCTAAAGGGTTAAGGGTTAGGGGAAGGGTTAGCTAAAGGGTTAAGGGTAGGGTTAAGTTTAGGAGTTAGCTTAAAGGGTTAAGGTTAGGGGATGGGTTAGTTAAAGGGTTAAGGGTTAGGGGAAGAGTTAGCTAACATGCTAACATGCTAAGTAGTTGCAATGTAGCTTATAAGTATTAAGTAGTTGAAAGGTTGCTAAAGTTGTCTGTGATGAGATTCGAACTCGAAACCTTTGAGTTATAGATAGATAGAAAACACAGTATAGATAGAAAACACAGTATAGATAGAAAACACAGTATAGATAGAAAACACGGTATAGATAGAAAACACAGTATAGATAGAAAACACAGTATAGATAGAAAAGATAGAAAACACAGTATAGATAGAAAACACAGTATAGATAGAAAACACAGTATAGATAGAAAACACAGTATAGATAGAAAACACAGTATAGATAGAAAACACAGTATAGATAGAAAACACGGTATAGATAGAAAACACAGTATAGATAGAAAACACAGTATAGATAGAAAACACGGTATAGATAGAAAACACAGTATAGATAGAAAACACAGTATAGATAGAATGTTGATCTCCTTCAACAGTTGAACACTTTGAAGCTCCAATATAACACAATAAACACCCGATCTGAAGATCTGAAGAAGCTGCCATGAAATACCAAGCAACAATATGTTGAGCAACGTGAAAGTACAGGGAAAATTGACAACTTAAGAAAGACGAAGAGGATCGTACTAAATGGTGTGTCTCGGTTAACTGCATTGTTCAGGGGCAGAACAACAGATTTGTACCTCTACCTCGTACCATTCACAACATTCAAACCCCAGATGGGAGCATAACAATGGATCCTTCTGAAATTAACTCAGTCTTTAAAACATTTTTATCACAAACTGTATCAATCAGAAAACAAAAAAAGTTCAAAGGAAGATATAGATCATTTGACCAATTATAAGCGAACCAGAGAAAAAGTATATAGCTATAAACATTACCCCCAAGTGAACTGTTGGAGGCCATCAATACTCTATAAAAATGGGAAACTCTCCTGGTAATGATGGATCCCCAGTGGAATGTTATAGACATTTTTATAGTGCCAAATTACTAAACGCCTATGTTACCTATTACCAACAGCTCTAGAGAAAAATGAGCCAAATTACTAAACGCCTATGTTACCTATTACCAACAGCTCTAGAGAAAAATGAGCTTCCCCAGTCACTAATGTTTGACAATTAGAATCAACCTTCGTAAAAGAAAGATAAGGATTCAGTATGACTTCTGAACGTGATTTACAAAATCATTGCTAAGGTATTTGGCTTTTCACATAGAAACAGTAATACCAAAGTTGATTAACTCAGATCAAACAGGGTTTTTTATGGAGCAGGATACCTTTATACAATCTCAGATGTTTTTAATTAAATGTGTTTGTAAAGATGATTAAAGATTAAAGATGTTTGTAATTAAAACCAGGAACTTGAACGATGTTGAAAAAAACACTTGATAGGGTGGAATGGGCATATTTGGTGGCTTTCTTTAAAAATGGATGGCTTTGGTCCCATATTTATTTCCTGGGATTGAGCGATGGTAAAATCCCCCTAAGCATCAATACGATCAAATGTACAGATCTCTGAACCATTTACGTTAACCAGATGCTCTCTGTCTAGCTCTGTCTAATTTACATTAGCCACAGAACCCCTAGCATCAATAATGAGAACTCATGGTTCAATCCGGGGCACAGAGATTGGTGGAGATCACCATGTGACATCACAATATGCAGATTACATTTAACTTTATTTACCAGAACATCGGAAATATTCTCTTTCACCACTGTTGGACACATATGGTGCTGTATCCGGATTCAAAGTGAACCCGGGAGAAAACTGCAAATTAACAGGTCATTTCTAATTATAACATTTCAAGCTTAGAATGTAAATTTAAATGGAAATGGATAGACACATATGAAATACCTGGTTGTATTGATACCATGGAATATGGAGGAGGCATATCAAATTCCTTACTTTCCTTTAGGAATGGATCCGATGTTCAGAGACAGTGTGCTCTCTCCTATTTCTATAAAGAGGTGTTGGACAACTTCATATGAAGATGTATTACTGGGTTGAACAAATATGTTCACTTATACAATGGACAGCAGACTATCCTGATGGAGTTTCCAAGCCATAAATGTACTACTGATCTAAAATAGACAGGTAGCCTAGTGGTTAGAGTGTAGAGGCGGCAGGGAAGCCTAGTGGTTAGAGCGTTGGACTAGTAACCCGAAGGTTGCAAGTTTAAATCCCCGAGCTGACAAGGTACAACTCTGTCGTTCTGCCCCTGAACAGGCAGTTAACCCATTGTGTTCCTAGGCCGTCACTGAAAATAAGAATTTGTTCTTAACTGACTTGCCTAGTTAAATAAAAGTTTGTTTTTTTAAATCACTATTTTGGGTCCAAGACAATGAAGAAAAAAAATCTGACGATCCAATCCTTCTCAATTCCATTTGTACATTTTGGGAAAAGAACCAACCTTTTTTGGAATAATCCCACCGTACCTCCAGCATTTAATTACATATTTGTTCTGTGATAAACTAAAACTACTTTGGGATAATGTACCATATGCGTTATCATTTCATTGTATCTAGGAATTTGTATCCATCCATCTCCGCGATTAATATCGGTAATCAATATCAGATAAAGTTTTGTAATCTAGGTCTAATTGCTGCAAACAAATGTCTAGCCATTAATTTGGAAAACCTCATCATATTCATCCTGAATAACTAATTGAAGAACTATCTAGTTACACGAGATTCTACACTGAACAACAATATAAACGCAACATTGTAACATTGTCCTCTGGAACCGCAACATTGTAACATTGTCCTCTGGAACCGCAACATTGTAACAACATTGTAACATTGTCCTCTGGAACCGCAACATTGTAACATTGTCCTCTGGAACCGCAACATTGTAACATTGTCCTCTGGAAACGCAACATTGTAACATTGTCCTCTGGAACCGCAACATTGTAACAACATTGTAACATTGTCCTCTGGAACCGCAGCATTGTAACATTGTCCTCTGGAACCGCAACATTGTAACATTGTCCTCTGGAACCGCAACATTGTAACAACATTGTAACATTGTCCTCTGGAACCGCAACATTGTAACAACATTGTAACATTGTCCTCTGGAACCGCAACATTGTAACATTGTCCTCTGGAACCGCAACATTGTAACATTGTCCTCTGGAACCGCAACATTGTAACATTGTCCTCTGGAAACGCAACATTGTAACATTGTCCTCTGGAAACGCAACATTGTAACATTGTCCTCTGGAACCGCAACATTGTAACATTGTCCTCTGGAACCGCAACATTGTAACATTGTCCTCTGGAACCGCAACATTGTAACATTGTCCTCTGGAACCGCAACATTGTAACATTGTCCTCTGGAACCGCAACATTGTAACATTGTCCTCTGGAACCGCAACATTGTAACATTGTCCTCTGGAACCGCAACATTGTAACATTGTCCTCTGGAAATGCAACATTGTAACATTGTCCTCTGGAACCGCAACATTGTAACATTGTCCTCTGGAACCGCAACATTGTAACAACATTGTAACATTGTCCTCTGGAACCGCAACATTGTAACATTGTCCTCTGGAACCGCAACATTGTAACATTGTCCTCTGGAAATGCAACATTGTAACATTGTCCTCTGGAACCGCAACATTGTAACATTGTCCTCTGGAATCGCAACATTGTAACATTGTCCTCTGGAAATGCAACATTGTAACATTGTCCTCTGGAACCGCAACATTGTAACATTGTCCTCTGGAACCGCAACATTGTAACATTGTCCTCTGGAACCGCAACATTGTAACAACATTGTAACATTGTCCTCTGGAACCGCAACATTGTAACATTGTCCTCTGGAACCGCAACATTGTAACATTGTCCTCTGGAAACGCAACATTGTAACATTGTCCTCTGGAACCGCAACATTGTAACAACATTGTAACATTGTCCTCTGGAACATTGTAACAACATTGTAACATTGTCCTCTGGAACCGCAACATTGTAACATTGTCCTCTGGAACCGTAACAACATTGTAACATTGTCCTCTGGAACCGCAACATTGTAACAACATTGTAACATTGTCCTCTGGAACCGCAACATTGTAACATTGTCCTCTGGAACAACATTGTAACATTGTCCTCTGGAACCGCAACATTGTAACATTGTCCTCTGGAACCGCAACATTGTAACATTGTCCTCTGGAACCATTGTAACATTGTAACAACATTGTAACATTGTCCTCTGGAACCGTAACAACATTGTAACATTGTCCTCTGGAACAACATTGTAACATTGTAACATTGTCATTGTCCTCTGGAACCATTGTAACAACATTGTCCATCTGGAACCGCAACATTGTAACATTGTCCTCTGGAACCGCAACATTGTAACATTGTCCTCTGGAACCGCAACATTGTAACATTGTCCTCTGGCAACATTGTAACATTGTCCTCTGGAACCGCAACATTGTAACATTGTCCTCTGGAACCGCAACATTGTAACATTGTCCTCTGGAAATGCAACATTGTAACATTGTCCTCTGGAAATGCAACATTGTAACATTGTCCTCTGGAACCGCAACATTGTAACATTGTCCTCTGGAAATGCAACATTGTAACATTGTCCTCTGGAACCGCAACATTGTAACATTGTCTCTGGAAATGCAACATTGTAACATTGTCCTCTGGAACCGCAACATTGTAACATTGTCCTCTGGAAATGCAACATTGTAACATTGTCCTCTGGAAATGCAACGCATTGTCCTCTGGAAATGCAACATTGTAACATTGTCCTCTGGAAATGCAACATTGTAACATTGTCCTCTGGAAATGCAACATTGTAACATTGTCCTCTGGAACCGCAACATTGTAACATTGTCCTCTGGAACCGCAACATTGTAACATTGTCCTCTGGAACCGCAACATTGTAACAAACATTGTAACATTGTCCTCTGGAAATGCAACATTGTAACATTGTCCTCTGGAACCGCAACATTGTAACATTGTCCTCTGGAACCGCAACATTGTAACATTGTCCTCTGGAAATGCAACATTGTAACATTGTCCTCTGGAACCGCATTGTAACATTGTCCTCTGGAAATGCAACATTGTAACATTGTCCTCTGGAAATGCAACATTGTAACATTGTCCTCTGGAACCGCAACATTGTAACATTGTCCTCTGGAAATGCAACATTGTAACATTGTCCTCTGGAAATGCAACATTTGTAACATTGTCCTCTGGAACCGCAACATTGTAACATTGTCCTCTGGAACCGCAACATTGTAACAACATTGTCCTCTGGAACCGCAACATTGTAACATTGTCCTCTGGAAATGCAACATTGTAACATTGTCCTCTGGAACCGCAACATTGTAACATTGTCCTCTGGAAACCGCAACATTGTAACATTGTCCTCTGGAAATGCAACATTGTAACATTGTCCTCTGGAACCACAACATTGTAACATTGTCCTCTGGAACCGCAACATTGTAACATTGTCCTCTGGAAATGCAACATTGTAACATTGTCCTCTGGAACCACAACATTGTAACATTGTCCTCTGGAACCGCAACATTGTAACATTGTCCTCTGGAAATGCAACATTGTAACATTGTCCTCTGGAACCGCAACATTGTAACATTGTAACATTGTAACATTGTCCTCTGGAACCGCAACATTGTAACATTGTCCTCTGGAACCGCAACATTGTAACATTGTCCTCTGGAACCGCAACATTGTAACATTGTCCTCTGGAACCGCAATTGTAACATTGTCCTCTGGAACAACATTGTAACATTGTCCTCTGGAACCGCAACATTGTAACATTGTCCTCTGGAACCGCAACATTGTAACATTGTCCTCTGGAACCGCAACATTTGTAACAAACATTGTAACATTGTCCTCTGGAACCGCAACATTGTAACATTGTCCTCTGGAACCGCAACATTGTAACATTGTCCTCTGGAACAACATTGCAACATTGTCCTCTGGAAATGCAACATTGTAACATTGTCCTCTGGAACCGCAACATTGTAACATTGTCCTCTGGAACCGCAACATTGTAACATTGTCCTCTGGAACCGCAACATTGTAACATTGTCCTCTGGAAATGCAACATTGTAACATTGTCCTCTGGAACCGCAACATTGTAACATTGTCCTCTGGAACCGCAACATTGTAACATTGTCCTCTGGAACCGCAACATTGTAACATTGTCCTCTGGAACCGCAACATTGTAACATTGTCCTCTGGAACCGCAACATTGTAACATTGTCCTCTGGAACCGCAACATTGTAACATTGTCCTCTGGAACCGCAACATTGTAACATTGTCCTCTGGAACCGCAACATTGTAACATTGTCCTCTGGAACCGCAACATTGTAACATTGTCCTCTGGAACCGCAACATTGTAACATTGTCCTCTGGAACCGCAACATTGTAACATTGCAACATTGTAACATTGTCCTCTGGAACCGCAACATTGTAACATTGTCCTCTGGAACCGCAACATTGTAACATTGTAACAACATTGTAACATTGTCCTCTGGAACCGCAACATTGTAACATTGTCCTCTGGAACCGCAACATTGTAACATTGTCCTCTGGAAATGCAACATTGTAACATTGTCCTCTGGAACCGCAACATTGTAACATTGTCCTCTGGAATGCAACATTGTAACATTGTCCTCTGGAACCGCAACATTGCAACATTGTCCTCTGGAACCGCAACATTGTCCCTCTGGAACCGCAACATTGTAACATTGTCCTCTGGAACCGCAACATTGTAACATTGTCCTCTGGAAATGCAACATTGTAACATTGTCCTCTGGAACCGCAACATTGTAACATTGTCCTCTGGAACCGCAACATTGTAACATTGTCCTCTGGAAATGCAACATTGTAACATTGTCCTCTGGAACCGCAAACATTGTCCTCTGGAACAACATTGTAACATTGTCCTCTGGAACCGCAACATTGTAACATTGTCCTCTGGAACCGCAACATTGTAACATTGTCATTGTCCTCTGGAACCGCAACATTGTAACAAACATTGTAACATTGTCCTCTGGAACCGCAACATTGTAACAACATTGTAACATTGTCCTCTGGAACCGCAACATTGTAACATTGTCCTCTGGAACGCAACATTGTAACATTGTCCTCTGGAACCGCAACATTGTAACATTGTCCTCTGGAAACGCAACATTGTAACATTGTCCTCTGGAAACGCAACATTGTAACATTGTCCTCTGGAACCGCAACATTGTAACATTGTCCTCTGGAACCGCAACATTGTAACATTGTCCTCTGGAACCGCAACATTGTAACATTGTCCTCTGGAACCGCAACATTGTAACATTGTCCTCTGGAACCGCAACATTGTAACATTGTCCTCTGGAACCGCAACATTGTAACATTGTCCTCTGGAACCGCAGCATTGTAACATTGTCCTCTGGAACCGCAACATTGTAACATTGTCCTCTGGAAATGCAACATTGTAACATTGTCCTCTGGAACCGCAACATTGTAACATTGTCCTCTGGAACCGCAACATTGTAACAACATTGTAACATTGTCCTCTGGAACCGCAACATTGTAACATTGTCCTCTGGAACCGCAACATTGTAACATTGTCCTCTGGAAATGCAACATTGTAACATTGTCCTCTGGAACCGCAACATTGTAACATTGTCCTCTGGAATCGCAACATTGTAACATTGTCCTCTGGAAATGCAACATTGTAACATTGTCCTCTGGAACCGCAACATTGTAACATTGTCCTCTGGAAATGCAACATTGTAACATTGTCCTCTGGAAATGCAACATTGTAACATTGTCCTCTGGAACCGCAGCATTGTAACATTGTCCTCTGGAAATGCAACATTGTAACATTGTCCTCTGGAACCGCAACATTGTAACAACATTGTAACATTGTCCTCTGGAACCGCAACATTGTAAAATTGTCCTCTGGAAACGCAACATTGTAACATTGTCCTCTGGAACCGCAACATTGTAACATTGTCCTCTGGAAACGCAACATTGTAACATTGTCCTCTGGAAATGCAACATTGTAACATTGTCCTCTGGAACCGCAACATTGTAACATTGTCCTCTGGAACCGCAACATTGTAACATTGTCCTCTGGAACCGCAACATTGTAACATTGTCCTCTGGAACCGCAACATTGTAACATTGTCCTCTGGAAATGCAACATTGTAACATTGTCCTCTGGAACCGCAACATTGTAACATTGTCCTCTGGAACCGCAACATTGTAACATTGTCCTCTGGAACCGCAACATTGTAACATTGTCCTCTGGAAATGCAACATTGTAACATTGTCCTCTGGAACCGCAACATTGTAACATTGTCCTCTGGAACCGCAACATTGTAACATTGTCCTCTGGAAACGCAACATTGTAACATTGTCCTCTGGAAATGCAACATTGTAACATTGTCCTCTGGAACCACAACATTGTAACATTGTCCTCTGGAACCGCAACATTGTAACATTGTCCTCTGGAACCACAACATTGTAACATTGTCCTCTGGAAACGCAACATTGTAACATTGTCCTCTGGAACCGCAACATTGTAACAACATTGTAACATTGTCCTCTGGAAATGCAACATTGTAACATTGTCCTCTGGAACCGCAACATTGTAACAACATTGTAACATTGTCCTCTGGAAACGCAACATTGTAACATTGTCCTCTGGAAATGCAACATTGTAACAACATTGTAACATTGTCCTCTGGAAATGCAACATTGTAACATTGTCCTCTGGAAATGCAACATTGTAACATTGTCCTCTGGAAATGCAACATTGTAACATTGTCCTCTGGAAATGCAACATTGTAACATTGTCCTCTGGAAACGCAACATTGTAACATTGTCCTCTGGAACCGCAACATTGTAACAACATTGTAACATTGTCCTCTGGAACCGCAACATTGTAACATTGTCCTCTGGAACCGCAACATTGTAACATTGTCCTCTGGAACCGCAACATTGTAACAACATTGTAACATTGTCCTCTGGAACCGCAACATTGTAACATTGTCCTCTGGAAATGCAACATTGTAACATTGTCCTCTGGAAATGCAACATTGTAACATTGTCCTCTGGAAATGCAACATTGTAACATTGTCCTCTGGAACCGCAACATTGTAACATTGTCCTCTGGAACCGCAACATTGTAACATTGTCCTCTGGAACCGCAACATTGTAACAACATTGTAACATTGTCCTCTGGAACCGCAACATTGTAACAACATTGTAACATTGTCCTCTGGAACCGCAACATTGTAACAACATTGTAACATTGTCCTCTGGAAACGCAACATTGTAACATTGTCCTCTGGAAATGCAACATTGTAACATTGTCCTCTGGAACCGCAACATTGTAACAACATTGTAACATTGTCCTCTGGAACCGCAACATTGTAACATTGTCCTCTGGAAATGCAACATTGTAACATTGTCCTCTGGAAATGCAACATTGTAACATTGTCCTCTGGAAACGCAACATTGTAACATTGTCCTCTGGAACCGCAACATTGTAACAACATTGTAACATTGTCCTCTGGAACCGCAACATTGTAACATTGTCCTCTGGAACCGCAACATTGTAACATTGTCCTCTGGAAATGCAACATTGTAACATTGTCCTCTGGAAACGCAACATTGTAACATTGTCCTCTGGAACCGCAACATTGTAACAACATTGTAACATTGTCCTCTGGAACCGCAACATTGTAACATTGTCCTCTGGAACCGCAACATTGTAACAACATTGTAACATTGTCCTCTGGAACTGCAACATTGTAACATTGTCCTCTGGAAATGCAACATTGTAACATTGTCCTCTGGAAACGCAACATTGTAACAACATTGTAACATTGTCCTCTGGAAACGCAACATTGTAACAACATTGTAACATTGTCCTCTGGAAACGCAACATTGTAACATTGTCCTCTGGAAATGCAACATTGTAACATTGTCCTCTGGAACCGCAACATTGTAACATTGTCCTCTGGAACCGCAACATTGTAACATTGTCCTCTGGAAATGCAACATTGTAACATTGTCCTCTGGAAATGCAACATTGTAACATTGTCCTCTGGAAACGCAACATTGTAACATTGTCCTCTGGAAACGCAACATTGTAACATTGTCCTCTGGAACCACAACATTGTAACATTGTCCTCTGGAACCACAACATTGTAACATTGTCCTCTGGAACCGCAACATTGTAACATTGTCCTCTGGAACCACAACATTGTAACATTGTCCTCTGGAACCACAACATTGTAACATTGTCCTCTGGAACCGCAACATTGTAACATTGTCCTCTGGAAATGCAACATTGTAACATTGTCCTCTGGAACCGCAACATTGTAACATTGTCCTCTGGAACCACAACATTGTAACATTGTCCTCTGGAACCACAACATTGTAACATTGTCCTCTGGAACCGCAACATTGTAACATTGTCCTCTGGAAATGCAACATTGTAACATTGTCCTCTGGAAATGCAACATTGTAACATTGTCCTCTGGAACCGCAACATTGTAACATTGTCCTCTGGAAACGCAACATTGTAACAACATTGTAACATTGGTCCCATGTTTCATGAGCTGAAATAAAAGATCCCAGAAATGTTCCATACGCATAAAAGATTGTGCACACATTTGTTTACATCCCTGTTAATGAACATTTCTCCTTTGCCAAGATAATCCACCACTTAAAAAAGCATGATCATTACACAGGTGCACCTGTGTGCCACTCTAAAATGTGTAATTTTGTCACACAACACAATGCCTCAAGTTTGTGAACAGAGTGCCCCAACGTTGTGAACAGAGTGTCCCATGGTGGTGGTGGGGTTATGGTACGGGCAGGCATAAGCTAAGGACAACAAACACAACTGCATTTTATCGATGGCAATTTGAGTGCACAGAGATACCATGACGAGATCCTGAGGCCCATTGTTGTACCATTCATCTGCCACCATCACCTCATGTTTCAGCATGATACTGCATGGCTCCATGTAGTAAGGATCTGTACACAATTCCTGGAAGCTGAAAAGGTCCCAGTTTTTCCATGGCCTGCATAGAACAGACATGTCACCCATTGAGCATGTTTGGTATGCTCTGGATACTTATTTTCCACCATAATTTGCAAATAAATTCATTAAAAATCCCTACAATGTGATTTTCTGGATTTTTCTTCCTCGTTTTGTCTGTCATAGTTGAAGTGTACCTATGATGAAAATTACAGGCCTCTCTCATCTTTTTAAGTGGGAGAACTTGCACAATTGGTGGCTGACTAAATACTTTTTTGCCCCACTGTATGAGTTGTATTTGCCCATATAAAGTCTGTTATGACCGAGTTAACCTGTTGCTTCTACTCTGGACGCTTGCGTCCCAACTAGAGCTCTGGAAATGCAAATGCGTAACGCTAAATGCTAATAGTATTAGTTAAAACTCAAAAGTTCATTAAAATACACATGCAGGGTATCGAATTAAAGCTACACTCGTTGTGAATCCAGGCAACAAGTCAGATTTTTAAAATGCTTTTCGGCGAAAGCATGAGAAGCTATTATCTGATAGCATGTAACACCCAAAAAGACCCACAGGGGACGTAAACAAAATAATTAGCATTTCGGCGTTACACAAACCGCACAATAAAATAGAAAACATTCATTACCTTTCACCATCTTCTTTGTTGGCACTCCTAGATGTCCCATAAACACTATTTGGGTCTTTATTTCGATTAAATCGGTCCATATAAAGCCTAGATATCGTTATATGTAGACTGTGTGATAAACGAAAAAAACATAGTTTCAAAACGTAACGTCATTTTTTTAAATTCAAAAAGTCGACGATAAACTTTCACAAAACACTTCGAAATACGTTTGTAATGCAACTTTAGGTATTAGTAAACGTTAATAAGCGATAAAATTAATCAGGAGGCGATGTAAAGATCATTAGCTGTCCGTCTGGAAAAATGTCCGGCTAGAAACTCAACGAAAATATCCGGTCCTAGACCATAGGAGATACGGTGCCCTGCATGTGTTTGACCAAGAAAAAACTCGAAGGGAAATGACAAGACTCTAGACACCGTGTGGAAGCTGTAGGTACTGCAACCTCAGTCAATTAATTGTGGTTCACCTTTATCAATGGGTTCAAGTAGCGCATGGATATATTTTCCCATTTTCAGTGATCAGTTTTTCCTGTGCTTTTCGATGTAAATGCCGTTCTGGTAAAGCCACAGCAGTGATTTAACCAGTTTTATAAACGTCTGAGTGTTTTCTATCCACACAGACTAAGCAAATGCATATACTATATTCCTGGCATGAGTAGCAGGGCGCTGAAATGTTGCGCGATTTTTAACAGAATGTTCAAAAAAGTAGAGGGTCGACTTAAGAGGTTAAACCTCTTTAAAGACTGTCTTCGAATATTACCAAAAAAGTATATTTAAAATTCTATATATTTTTTGTGGTCCACTTAAAGGATTGCTGTAAATCACAAGTAATTTTTTTATTTATTTTTTCCATTGCTATTATTTCAGTTTTAAATTGATTTTATATCCTGAGATTTTAGAGTATTCTGAAAATATTTTTATCAAAGGGGACATTGCATTTTCAATATTTGTTAGGTACGTCAGGAGATTGTTAGCAAATAGATTTAGTTTATACTCATGTTTACTAATACTGACCCCTGTTACATTTGAGTCCAGTCTAATTCTTTCAGCAAGCGGTTCAAATGCCAGTGCAAACAGGAGGGGGGAGAGAGGGCACCCCTGTCTTGTGCCCTTTTAGAAAGCAAATTGATCAGTTAATACATTATTTGTTCTTTTTGGGTGATTTATATTTTGTTGTGATTTTTTGTTGTTGTTGACTGCTTATAGTTGCTTCAGGGTTGTTGAATCTAAGATCAGGCCAATCTGTTGTTCCTTCTGATTTTATATAGATTTTCATAAGATACTTTTAAATGTTTTATAGCGTTGTTGTTTATTATTATAGTATTTGTATCCTTATCTTTTAAAACTATAACTGGTTTGGTATTGTTATTGTGAGGGCTGCAAAGTGTTTACCGGGATTATTTGTCATTAAATAGTATGTTTAACCTCTAGATGTTGACTTTCTTCACAAATAAAATATACTATTCCTGTTTAAGGTCAGAAATGTTGTTTTCATCTTTACTTTATAAATATTTTTTATTGGCTTTTTCTAGATTTTTTTTGTTCACTCTGTACATATGCAAGTTATCACAGAGCTCATACATCCGTATAGATAGCATCAGAGCTCTCCCTGTACAGTGATCATACTTCGGTGAACAAGTTTCAGATAAATACCAAACCTGTCAGTCCTCTGGATCCTATAGCAGTACTCTATCACTCATTCAATAGTCAGTCCTCTGGATACTGTAACAGAGACACATTCAATAGTCAGGCCTCTGGATAATGTAACAGAGATATAGTCAGTCCTCTGGATACTGTAACAGAGATATAGTCAGTCCTCTGGATACTGTAACCGAGACACATTCAATAGTCAGGCCTCTGGATACTGTAACAGAGATATAGTCAGCCCTCTGGATACTATAACAGAGACTCATTCAATAGTCAGCCCTCTGGATACTGTAACAGAGATATAGTCAGGCCTCTGGATACTGTAACAGAGATATAGTCAGCCCTCTGGATACTATAACAGAGACACATTCAATAGTCAGCCCTCTGGATACTGTAACAGAGACTCATTCAATAGTCAGTCCTCTGGATACTGTAACAGAGACACATTCAATAGTCAGGCCTCTGGATACTGTAACAGAGATATAGTCAGTCCTCTGGATACTGTAACAGAGATATAGTTAGTCCTCTGGATACTGTAATAGAGATATAGTCAGTCCTCTGGATACTGTAACAGAGACACATTCAATAGTCAGGCCTCTGGATACTGTAACAGAGATATAGTCAGCCCTCTGGATACTATAACAGAGACTCATTCAATAGTCAGTCATCTGGATACTGTAACAGAGATATAGTCAGTCCTCTGGATACTGTAACAGAGATATAGTCAGCCCTCTGGATACTGTAACAGAGATATAGTCAGTCCTCTGGATACTGTAACAGAGATATAGTCAGTCCTCTGGATACTGTAACAGAGATATAGTCAGTCCTCTGGATACTGTAACAGAGATATAGTCAGTCCTCTGGATATTGTAACAGAGATATAGTCAGTCCTCTGGATACTGTAACAGAGACACATTCAATAGTCAGTCCTCTGGATACTGTAACAGAGACACATTCAATAGTCAGTCCTCTGGATACTGTAACAGAGATATAGTCAGTCCTCTGGATACTGTAATAGAGACACATTCAATAGTCAGTCCTCTGGATACTGTAACAGATATATAGTCAGTCCTCTGGATATTGTAACAGAGATATAGTCAGTCCTCTGGATACTGTAACAGAGATATAGTCAGTCCTCTGGATATTGTAACAGAGATATAGTCAGTCCTCTGGATACTGTAACAGAGATACATTCAATAGTCAGTCCTCTGGATACTGTAACAGAGATATAGTCAGTCCTCTGGATACTGTAACAGAGATATAGTCAGTCCTCTGGATACTGTAATAGAGACACATTCAATAGTTAGTCCTCTGGATACTGTAACAGAGATACATTCAATAGTCAGTCCTCTGGATACTGTAACAGAGATATAGTCAGTCCTCTGGATACTGTAACAGAGATATAGTCAGGCCTCTGGATACTGTAACAGAGATATAGTCAGTCCTCTGGATACTGTAACAGACATATAGTTAGTCCTCTGGATACTGTAACAGAGACACATTCAATAGTCAGTCCTCTGGATACTGTAACAGAGACTCATTCAATAGTCAGGCCTCTGGATACTGTAACAGACATATAGTCAGTCCTCTGGATACTGTAACAGAGACACATTCAATAGTCAGTCCTCTGGATACTGTAACAGAGATATAGTCAGTCCTCTGGATACTGTAACAGAGATATAGTTAGTCCTCTGGATACTGTAACAGAGATATAGTCAGTCCTCTGGATACTGTAACAGAGATATAGTCAGTCCTCTGGATACTGTAACAGAGACACATTCAATAGTCAGGCCTCTGGATACTGTAACAGAGATATAGTCAGTCCTCTGGATACTGTAACAGAGATATAGTCAGCCCTCTGGATACTGTAACAGAGATATAGTCAGCCCTCTGGATACTGTAACAGAGATATAGTCAGTCCTCTGGATACTGTAACAGAGATATAGTCAGTCCTCTGGATACTGTAACAGAGATATAGTCAGTCCTCTGGATACTGTAACAGAGATATAGTCAGTCCTCTGGATACTGTAACAGAGACTCATTCAATAGTCAGGCCTCTGGATACTGTAACAGAGATATAGTCAGTCCTCTGGATACTGTAACAGAGACACATTCAATAGTCAGCCCTCTGGATACTGTAACAGAGATATAGTCAGTCCTCTGGATACTGTAACAGAGATATAGTCAGGCCTCTGGATACTGCAACAGAGACTCATTCAATAGTCAGCCCTCTGGATACTGTAACAGAGACTCATTCAATAGTCAGTCCTCTGGATACTGTAACAGAGATATAGTCAGTCCTCTGGATACTGTAACAGAGATATAGTCAGTCCTCTGGATACTGTAACAGAGATATAGTCAGTACTCTGGATACTGTAACAGAGATATAGTCAGCCCTCTGGATACTGTAACAGAGATATAGTCAGTCCTCTGGATACTGTAACAGAGATATAGTCAGTCCTCTGGATACTGTAACAGAGATATAGTCAGTACTCTGGATACTGTAACAGAGATATAGTCAGCCCTCTGGATACTGTAACAGAGATATAGTTAGTCCTCTGGATACTGTAACAGAGATATAGTTAGTCCTCTGGATACTGTAACAGAGATATAGTCAGTCCTCTGGATACTGTAACAGAGATATAGTTAGTCCTCTGGATACTGTAACAGAGATATAGTCAGTCCTCTAGATACTGTAACAGAGATATAGTCAGTCCTCTGGATACTGTAACAGAGATATAGTCAGTCCTCTGGATACTGTAACAGAGATATAGTTAGTCCTCTGGATACTGTAACATAGACACATTCAATAGTCAGTCCTCTGGATACTGTAACAGAGATATAGTCAGTCCTCTGGATACTGTAACAGAGATATAGTCAGTCCTCTGGATACTGTAACAGAGACACATTCAATAGTCAGTCCTCTGGATACTGTAACAGAGATATAGTCAGTCCTCTGGATACTGTAACAGAGATATAGTCAGTCCTCTGGATACTGTAACAGAGATATAGTCAGTCCTCTGGATACTGTAATAGAGACACATTCAATAGTCAGGCCTCTGGATACTGTAACAGAGATATAGTCAGCCCTCTGGATACTGTAACAGAGATATAGTCAGTCCTCTGGATACTGTAACAGAGATATAGTCAGTCCTCTGGATACTGTAACAGAGATATAGTCAGTCCTCTGGATACTGTAACAGAGATATAGTCAGTCCTCTGGATACTGTAACAGAGATATAGTCAGTCCTCTGGATACTGTAACAGAGACACATTCAATAGTCAGTCCTCTGGATACTGTAACAGAGATATAGTCAGCCCTCTGGATACTGTAACAGAGACACGTTCAATAGTCAGTCCTCTGGATACTGTAACAGAGAAATACATTTGGCCCCTTAGAGGGGGAAGGGATGACTAGTCCTTGGGCATTGTCTTTTGCTTCTGGACCTTTGCCATGCAACTCCAGGTGACAGAGAAAACATAAATTAGGGCCAAGCCTACACTGTCATTAAGTGTATTTTCTGTTGGTATAATTAAAACTTCTTCAAGCTATGGTCCTTTTTTCTCAATTTCCACCTGACTGACGTGCCCAAAGTAAACTGCCTGTTGCTCAGGCCCTGAAGCCAGGATATGCATATAATTGGTACCGTTGGACAGAAGACACGTTGAAGTTTGTAGAAATGTTAACATAATGTTGGAGACTTTAACACAATAGATATAGTAGGAGAAAATCCAAGAATAAGGAACCAGATATTTTTTTTTGAGAGCCCATACTCTTACAATGGAAAGTATGGGGAAACAATTAAATCTAATCTCCCAGGATGCAATTCCTATGGCTTCCACTGGGTGTCAGCACTCAATACTCAATGTTCAAGGTTTCAGGCTTGTTTCTTCCAAAACGAGTAAGAATAATACGTTTTTACCACAGGGACACAGTCTGGGAAATTTGTGTGTGCGCGCCATGAAGACAACGCGCACCTGCTAATATTGGTCTCCTGTAAAATATTTGTAGAAATAAAATTATTCAGCCCTTTTGAATGTTCCTTGAATTTGCCCTTTTTATAGCTACTGTATGTTCGTTTAACTTGCCCAATGTGTGATTTAGGTCACCTGCTAAGATAATAGTTCCCGTCTGGGTTTGATCTAATATAGTTTGACTTATATCTCTAAAAAAATATATATATATTTGCCGCTGGTGGGACATATACTGTACAATGAAATCAGTGTGTATTTTTCACCATGGAAGGTATCATTTAAAATTGGAAAACTGCCTTCTTGGATCCTGTACTATAGTAGGTGGCAGCATGGGCCTCTACCTACACCTCTGCTGTTACTATAGTAGGTGGCAGCATGGGCCTCTACCTTACACCTCTGCTGTTACTATAGTAGGTGGCAGCATGGGCCTCTACCTTACACCTCTGCTGTTACTATAGTAGGTGGCAGCATGGGCCTCTACCTTACACCTCTGCTGTTACTATAGTAGGTGGCAGCATGGGCCTCTAAAAAAATCTCTTTCCTTATGCAATCTATTTCCTCAACCTGTTTTCTTTCTTGCCACCGTGGAGCCAGTGTACATAATATATCATAAGTTGGATTTTGTTGGTCTTTTACTTGTATAGAATCAAAGTTTTTGTATTTTTATATATATATATAAATATATATTTTTTTACCTTTATTTAACTAGGCAAGTCAGTTAAGAACACATTTTTACTTTCAATGACGGCCTAGGAACAGGGGGTTAACTGCCTTGTTCAGGGGCAGAATGACAGATTTGTACCTTGTCAGCTCAGGGGTTTGAACTTGCAACCTTCTGGTTTCTACACTCTAACCACTAGGTTACCCTGCCGCCTCTACACTCTAACCACTAGGCTACCCTGCCGCCTCTACACTCTAACCACTAGGCTACCCTGCCGCCTCTACACTCTAACCACTAGGCTACCCTGCCGCCTCTACACTCTAACCACTAGGCTACCCTGCCGCCTCTACACTCTAACCACTAGGCTACCTGCCTCCTCTACGCTCTAACCACTAGGCTACCCTGCCTCCTCTACACTCTAACCACTAGGCTACCTGCCTCCTCTACACTCTAACCACTAGGCTACCCTGCCACCTCTACACTCTAACCACTAGGCTACCTGCCACCTCTACACTCTAACCACTAGGCTACCCTGCCGCCTCTACACTCTAACCACTAGGCTACCCTGCCGCCTCTACACTCTAACCACTAGGCTACCCTGCTGCCTCCACACTCTAACCACTAGGCTACCCTGCTGCCTCCACACTCTAACCACTAGTCTACCCTGCTGCCTCTACACTCTAACCACTAGGCTACCTGCCGTCCCTACACTCTAACCACTAGGCTACCTGCCTCCTCTACACTCTAACCACTAGGCTACCCTGCCGCCTCTACACTCTAACCACAAGTGACCGGTTATTTTCACGCACCTTTAGTATTTGTTTTATACGGGTGCAGTTGGAGGTGCAGTTGGAGGTGCAGTTGGAGGTGCAGTTGGAGGTGCATTGGAGGTGCAGTTCGAGGTGCAGTTGGAGGTGCAGTTGGAGGTGCAGTTGGAGGTGCAGTTGGAGGTGCTGTTGGAGGTGCAGTTGGAGGTGCAGTTGGAGGTGCAGTTGGAGGTGCAGTTGGAGGTGCAGTTGGAGGTGCTGTTGGAGGTGCAGTTGGAGGTGCAGTTCGAGGTGCAGTTCGAGGTGCAGTTGGAGGTGCAGTTGGAGGTGCTGTTGGAGGTGCAGTTGGAGGTGCAGTTGGAGGTGCTGTTGGAGGTGCAGTTGGAGGTGCAGTTGGAGGTGCAGTTGGAGGTGCAGTTGGAGGTGCTGTTCGAGGTGCAGTTGGAGGTGCAGTTCGAGGTGCAGTTGGAGGTGCAGTTTGAGGTGCAGTTGGAGGTGCAGTTGGAGGTGCAGTTGGAGGTGCAGTTTGAGGTGCAGTTCGAGGTGCAGTTGGAGGTGCAGTTGGAGGTGCAGTTGGAGGTGCAGTTGGAGGTGCTGTTCGAGGTGCAGTTGGAGGTGCTGTTCGAGGTGCAGTTCGAGATGCAGTTCGAGTTGCAGTTCGAGGTATAAATTACCGTGAACACTCATTTCTCCTCTCCTGCTCCTGATTCCATGCACCAGTTGCCCACAGCCTGACACAGATGTGTCATATGAGGGTGGTGGACCACCCATGGATAAGGGAGAGTCATATGAGGGTGGTGGACCACCCACGGATATGGGAGAGTCATATGAGGGTGGTGGACCACCCATGGATATGGGAGAGTCATATGAGGGTGGTGGACCACCCACGGATATGGGAGAGTCATATGAGGGTGGTGGACCACCCATGGATATGGGAGAGTCATATAAGGGTGGTGGACCACCCACGGATATGGGAGAGTCATATGAGGGTGGTGGACCACCCACGGATAAGGGAGAGTCATATGAGGGTGGTGGACCACCCACGGATATGGGTGGTCTCATCCAACACTTCCCACACTGCCCCTACTCGGATGGTATCGCGCCGTCCCAACCTTCGCTCTCTCTCCCCCGCTACTCTCTCCTCTTCCATCCTATCATCTCTTCCCTCTGCTCAAACCTTCTCCAACCTATCTCCTGATTCTGCCTCCTCAACCCTCCTCTCCTCCCTTTCTGCATCGTTTGACTCTCTATGTCCCCTATCCTCCAGGCCGACTCGGTCCTCCCCTCCCGCTCCGTGGCTCGACGACTCATTGCGAGCTCACAGAACAGGGCTCCGGGCAGCTGAGCGGAAATGGAGGAAAACTCGCCTCCCTGCGGACCTGGCATCCTTTCACTCCCTCCTCTCTACATTTTCCTCTTCTGTCGCTGCTGCTAAAGCCACTTTCTACCACTCTAAATTCCAAGCATCTGCCTCTAACCCTAGGAAGCTCTTTGCCACCTTCTCCTCCCTCCTGAATCCCCCTCCCCCTCCTCCCTCTCTGCAGATGACTTCACAACCATTTTGAAAAGAAGGTCGACGACATCCGATCCTCGTTTGCTAAGTCAAACGACACCGCTGGTTCTGCTCACACTGCCCTACCCTGTGCTCTGACCTCTTTCTCCCCTCTCTCCAGATGAAATCTCGCGTCTTGTGACGGCCGGCCGCCCAACAACCTGCCCGCTTGACCCTATCCCCTCCTCTCTTCTCCAGACCATTTCCGGAGACCTTCTCCCTTACCTCACCTCGCTCATCAACTCATCCCTGACCGCTGGCTACGTCCCTTCCGTCTTCAAGAGAGCGAGAGTTGCACCCTTCTGAAAAAACCTACACTCGATCCCTCTGATGTCAACAACTACAGACCAGTATCCCTTCTTTCTTTTCTCTCCAAAACCCTTGAACGTGCCGTCCTTGGCCAGCTCTCCCGCTATCTCTCTCAGAATGACCTTCTTGATCCAAATCAGTCAGGTTTCAAGACTAGTCATTCAACTGAGACTGCTCTTCTCTGTATCACGGAGGCGCTCCGCACTGCTAAAGCTAACTCTCTCCCTCTGCTCTCATCCTTCTAGACCTATCGGCTGCCTTCGATACTGTGAACCATCAGATCCTCCTCTCCACCCTCTCCGAGTTGGGCATCTCCGGCACGGCCCACGCTTGGATTGCGTCCTACCTGACAGGTCGCTCCTACCAGGTGGCTTGGCGAGAATCCGTCTCCTCACCACGTGCTCTCACCACTGGTGTCCCCCAGGGCTCTGTTCTAGGCCCTCTCCTATTCTCGCTATACACCAAGTCACTTGGCTCTGTCATAACCTCACATGGTCTCTCCTATCATTGCTATGCAGACGACACACAATTAATCTTCTCCTTTCCCCCTTCTGATGACCAGGTGGCGAATCGCATCTCTGCATGTCTGGCAGACATATCAGTGTGGATGACGGATCACCACCTCAAGCTGAACCTCGGCAAGACGGAGCTGCTCTTCCTCCCGGGAAGGACTGCCCGTCCATGATCTCGCCATCACGGTTGACAACTCCACTGTGTCCTCCTCCCAGAGCGCTAAGAACCTTGGCGTGATCCTGGACAACACCCTGTCGTTCTCAACTAACATCAAGGCGGTGGCCCGTTCCTGTAGGTTCATGCTCTACAACATCCGCAGAGTACGACCCTGCCTCACACAGGAAGCGGCGCAGGTCCTAATCCAGGCACTTGTCATCTCCCGTCTGGATTACTGCAACTCGCTGTTGGCTGGGCTCCTGCCTGTGCCATTAAACCCCTACAACTCATCCAGAACGCCGCAGCCCGTCTGGTGTTCAACCTTCCCAAGTTCTCTCACGTCACCCCGCTCCTCCGCTCTCTCCACTGGCTTCCAGTTGAAGCTCGCATCCGCTACAAGACCATGGTGCTTGCCTACGGAGCTGTGAGGGGAACGGCACCTCAGTACCTCCAGGCTCTGATCAGGCCCTACACCCAAACAAGGGCACTGCGTTCATCCACCTCTGGCCTGCTCGCCTCCCTACCACTGAGGAAGTACAGTTCCCGCTCAGCCCAGTCAAAACTGTTCGCTGCTCTGGCCCCCCAATGGTGGAACAAACTCCCTCACGACGCCAGGACAGCGGAGTCAAACACCACCTTCCGGAGACACCTGAAACTCCACCTCTTTCAGAAATACCTAGGATAGGATAAAGTAATCCTTCTCACCCCCCTTAAAAGATTTAGATGCACTATTGTAAAGTGGCTGCTCCACTGGATGTCATAAGGTGAATGCACCAATTTGTAAGTCGCTCTGGATAAGAGCGTCTGCTAAATGACTTAAATGTAAATGTAAATGTGAGAGTCATATGAGGGTGGTGGACAACCCATGGATATGGGAGAGTCATATGAGGGTGGTGGACCACCCACGGATATGGGAGAGTCATATGAGGGTGGTGGACCACCCATGGATATGGGAGAGTCATATGAGGGTGGTGGACCACCCACGGATATGGGAGAGTCATATGAGGGTGGTGGACCACCCACGGATATGGGAGAGTCATATGAGGGTGGTGGACCACCCACGGATATGGGAGAGTCATATGAGGGTGGTGGACCACCCATGGATATGGGAGAGTCATATGAGGGTGGTGGACCACCCAAGGATATGGGAGAGTCATATGAGGGTGGTGAACCACCCACGGATATGGGAGAGTCATATGAGGGTGGTGGACCACCCAAGGATATGGGAGAGTCATATGAGGGTGGTGGACCACCCATGGATATGGGAGAGTCAGATGAGGGTGGTGGACCACCCACGGATATGGGAGAGTCATATGAGGGTGGTGGACCACCCACGGATAAGGGAGAGTCATATGAGGGTGGTGGACCACCCACGGATATGGGAGAGTCATATGAGGGTGGTGGACCACCCATGGATATGGGAGAGTCATATGAGGGTGGTGGACCACCCATGGATATGGGAGAGTCATATGAGGGTGGTGGACCACCCACGGATATGGGAGAGTCATATGAGGGTGGTGGACCACCCACGGATAAGGGAGAGTCATATGAGGGTGGTGGACCACCCACGGATATGGGAGAGTCATATGAGGGTGGTGGACCACCCATGGATATGGGAG
>NC_088409.1:98781187-98801187 GCF_034236695.1 Oncorhynchus nerka
ACAGTCGTGAAGAGGGCACGACAAAACCTATTCTCCCTCAGAACACTGAAAAGATTTGGCATAAGTCCTCAGATCCTGGAAAGATTTTACAGCTGCACCATCGAGAGCATCCTGGTTGCTATGGCAACTGCTCGGCCTCCAACCGCACGGCACTACAGAAGGTAGAACACGAACTTCCTGTAATCCAGGCGGTGTCAGAGGAAGGTCCTAAAAAAAATTCAAAGACCCCAGCCACCCCAGTCATAGACTGTTCTCTCTACTACCGCATGGCAAGCGGTACCGGAGAGCCAAGTCTAGGACAAAAAGGCTACCTGGACTATTTGCATTGTGTTCCCCTCCCCCCTTTTTAAGCTGCTGCTACTCTCTGTTTATCACATATGCATAGTCACTTTAACTATACATTCATGGTCATCAGTTGGCCCGACCAACCAGTGCTCCCGCACATTGGCTAACCGGGCTATCTGCATTGTGTTCCACCCACCACCCGCCAACTCCTCTTTTACGCTGATGCTACTCTCTGTTCATCATATATGCATAGTCACTTTAAACATAATCCGCCCGACTAACCGGTGTCTGTATAGAGCCTCTCTACTGTATATAGCCTCTCTACTGTATGTAGCCTCTCTACTGTATGTAGCCTCTCTACTGTTAAAGGCTCACACCTGTATAGAGCCTCTCTACTGTATGTAGCCTCTCTACTGTATGTAGCCTCTCTACTGTATATTTACATTTACATTTACATTTAAGTCATTTAGCAGACGCTCTTATCCAGAGCGACTTACAAATTGGTGCATTCACCTTATGACATCCAGTGGAACAGTAGTGCATCTAAATCTTTTAAGGGGGGTGAGAGGGATTACTTTATCCTATCCTAGGTATTCCTTAAAGAGGTGGGGTTTCAGGTGTCTCCGGAAGGTGGTGATTGACTCCGCTGTCCTGGCGTCGTGAGGGAGTTTGTTCCACCATTGGGGGGCCAGAGCAGCGAACAGTTTTGACTGGGCTGAGCGGGAACTGTACTTCCTCAGTGGTAGGGAGGCGAGCAGGCCAGAGGTGGATGAACGCAGTGCCCTTGTTTGGGTGTAGGGCCTGATCAGAGCCTGGAGGTACTGAGGTGCCGTTCCCCTCACAGCTCCGTAGGCAAGCACCATGGTCTTGTAGCGGATGCGAGCTTCAACTGGAAGCCAGTGGAGAGAGCGGAGGAGCGGGGTGACGTGAGAGAACTTGGGAAGGTTGAACACCAGACGGGCTGCGGCGTTCTGGATGAGTTGTAGGGGTTTAATGGCACAGGCAGGGAGCCCAGCCAACAGCGAGTTGCAGTAATCCAGACGGGAGATGACGAGTGCCTGGATTAGGACCTGCGCCGCTTCCTGTGTGAGGCAGGGTCGTACTCTGCGGATGTTGTAGAGCATGAACCTACAGGAACGGGCCACCGCCTTGATGTTAGTTGAGAACGACAGGGTGTTGTCCAGGATCACGCCAAGGTTCTTAGCGCTCTGGGAGGAGGACACAATGGAGTTGTCAACCGTGATGGCGAGATCATGGAACGGGCAGTCCTTCCCCGGGAGGAAGAGCAGCTCCGTCTTGCCGAGGTTCAGCTTGAGGTGGTGATCCGTCATCCACACTGATATGTCTGCCAGACATGCAGAGATGCGATTCGCCACCTGGTCATCAGAAGGGGGAAAGGAGAAGATTAATTGTGTGTCGTCTGCATAGCAATGATAGGAGAGACCATGTGAGGTTATGACAGAGCCAAGTGACTTGGTGTATAGCGAGAATAGGAGAGGGCCTCTCTACTGTATATAGTCTCTCTACTGTATATAGCCTCTCTACTGTATATAGCCTCTCTACTGTATGTAGCCTCTCTACTGTATATAACCTCTCTACTGTATATAGCCTCTCTACTGTATATAGCCTCTCTACTGTATATAGCCTCTCTACTGTATATAGTCTCTCTACTGTATATAGCCTCTCTACTGTATATAGCCTCTCTACTGTATATAGCCACTCTACTGTATATAACCTCTCTACTGTATATAGCCTCTCTACTGTATATAGTCTCTCTACTGTATATAGCCCCTCTACTGTATATAGCCTCTCTACTGTATATAGCCCCTCTACTGTATATAGCCTCTCTACTGTATCTAGCCTCTCTACTGTATATAGCCTCTCTACTGTATATAGCCTCTCTACTGTATATAGCCTCGCTACTGTATGTAGCCTCTCTACTGTACATAGCCTCTCTACTGTATATAGCCTTTCTACTGTATATAGTCTCTCTACTGTATATAGCCTCGCTACTGTATGTAGCCTCTCTACTGTATATAGCCTCTCTACTGTATGTAGCCTCTCTACTGTATGTAGCCTCTCTACTGTATATAACCTCTCTACTGTATATAACATCTCTACTGTATATAGCCTCTCTACTGTATACAGCCTCTCTACTGTATCTAGCCTCTCTACTGTATATAGCCTCTCTACTGTATATAGTCTCTCTACTGTATATAACCTCTCTACTGTATATAGCCTCTCTACTGTATCTAGCCTCTCTACTGTATATAGCCTCTCTACTGTATATAACCTCTCTACTGTATATAGCCTCTCTACTGTATATAACCTCTCTACAGTATCTAGCCCCTCTACTGTATATAGCCTCTCTACTGTATATAGCCTCTCTACTGTATATAACCTCTCTACTGTATATAGCCTCTCTACTGTATATAATCTCTCTACTGTATGTAGCCTCTCTACTGTATGTAGCCTCTCTACTGTATATAGCCTCTCTACTGTATATAACCTCTCTACTGTATAGGCCTCTCTACTGTATATAGTCTCTCTACTGTATATAACCTCTCTACTGTATATAACCTCTCTACTGTATATAGCCTCTCTACTGTATCTAGCCTCTCTACTGTATATAGCCTCTCTACTGTATATAGTCTCTCTACTGTATATAGCCTCACTACTGTATATAGCCTCTCTACTGTATATAGCCTCGCTACTGCATATAGCCTCTCTACTGTATATAGCCTCGCTACTGCATATAGCCTCTCTACTGTATATAGACTCTCTACTGTATATAGCCTCTCTACTGTATATAACCTCTCTACTGTATATAGCCTCGCTACTGTATATAGCCTCTCTACTGTATATAGCCTCACTACTGTATATAGCCTCTCTACTGTTAAAGGCTCACACCTGTATAGAGCCTCTCTACTGTATATAGCCCCTCTACTGTATATAGCCTCTCTACTGTATATAGCCCCTCGACTGTATATAGCCCCTCTACTGTATATAGCCTCTCTACTGTATATAGCCTCGCTACTGAATATAGCCTCTCTACTGTATATAGCCTCACTACTGTATATAGCCTCTCTAATGTTAAAGGCTCACACCTGTATAGAGCCTCTCTACTGTATATAGCCTCTCTACTGTATGTAGCCTCTCTACTGTATATAACCTCTCTACTGTATATAGCCTCTCTACTGTATATAACCTCTCTACTGTATATAGCCTCTCTACTGTATCTAGCCTCTCTACTGTATATAGCCCCTCTACTGTATATAGCCTCTCTACTGTATATAGCCCCTCTACTGTATATAGCCTCTCTACTGTATCTAGCCTCTCTACTGTATATAGCCCCTCTACTGTATATAGCCTCTCTACTGTATATAACCTCTCTACTGTATATATCCTCTCTACTGTATATAGCCTCTCTACTGTATATAGCGTCTCTACTGTATATAGTCTCTCTACTGTATATAGTCTCTCTACTGTATCTAGCCTCTCTACTGTATATAGCCCCTCTACTGTATATAGCCTCTCTACTGTATGTAGCCTCTCTACTGTATGTAGCCTCTCTACTGTATATAGCCTCTCTACTGTATATAGCCTCGCTACTGTATGTAGCCTCTCTACTGTATGTAGCCCCTCTACTGTATATAGCCCCTCTACTGTATGTAGCCCCTCTACTGTATATAGCCCCTCTACTGTATGTAGCCCCTCTACTGTATATAGCCCCTCTACTGTATATAGCCTCTCTACTGTATATAGCCTCTCTACTGTATATAGCCTCTCTACTGTATATAGCCTCACTACTGTATATAGCCTCTCTAATGTTAAAGGCTCACACCTGTATAGAGCCTCTCTACTGTATATAGCCTCTCTACTGTATGTAGCCTCTCTACTGTATGTAGCCTCTCTACTGTATATAGCCTCTCTACTGTATATAGCCTCTCTACTGTATATAGCCTCGCTACTGTATGTAGCCTCTCTACTGTATATAGCCTCTCTACTGTATATAGCCTCTCTACTGTATATAGCCTCGCTACTGTATGTAGCCTCTCTACTGTATATAGCCTCTCTACTGTATGTAGCCTCTCTACTGTATGTAGCCTCTCTACTGTATATAACCTCTCTACTGTATATAGCCTCTCTACTGTATCTAGCCTCTCTACTGTATATAGCCCCTCTACTGTATATAGCCTCTCTACTGTATATAACCTCTCTACTGTATATAGCCTCTCTACTGTATATAACCTCTCTACTGTATCTAGCCCCTCTACTGTATATAACCTCTCTACTGTATAGGCCTCTCTACTGTATATAATCTCTCTACTGTATATAACCTCTCTACTGTATGTAGCCTCTCTACTGTATGTAGCCTCTCTACTGTATATAGTCTCTCTACTGTATATAAACTCTCTACTGTATATAACCTCTCTACTGTATATAGCCTCTCTACTGTATATAACCTCTCTACTGTATATAGCCTCTCTACTGTATATAACCTCTCTACTGTATATAGCCTCTCTACTGTATATAACCTCTCTACTGTATCTAGCCCCTCTACTGTATATAACCTCTCTACTGTATAGGCCTCTCTATTGTATATAGTCTCTCTACTGTATATAACCTCTCTACTGTATGTAGCCTCTCTACTGTATGTAGCCTCTCTACTGTATATAGCCTCTCTACTGTATATAGTCTCTCTACTGTATATAACCTCTCTACTGTATGTAACCTCTCTACGGTATATAGTCTCTCTACTGTATATAACCTCTCTACTGTATATAACCTCTCTACTGTATATAACCTCTCTACTGTATATAACCTCTCTACTGTATATAGCCTCTCTACTGTATATAGCCTCTCTACTGTATCTAGCCTCTCTACTGTATATAGCCTCTCTACTGTATATAGTCTCTCTACTGTATATAACCTCTCTACTGTATATAGCCTCTCTACTGTATCTAGCCTCTCTACTGTATATAGCCTCTCTACTGTATATAACCTCTCTACTCTATATAGCCTCTCTACTGTATATAGCCTCTCTACTGTATATAGCCTCTCTACTGTATATAACCTCTCTACTGTATATAACCTCTCTACTGTATATAGCCTCTACTGTATATAGCCTCTCTACTGTATATGCTGTATATAGCCTCTACTGTATATAGCCTCTCTACTGTATATAGCCTCTACTGTATATAGCCTCTCTACTGTATAGAGCCTCTCTACTGTATATAACCTCTCTACTGTATATAGCCCCTCTACTGTATGTAGCCCCTCTACTGTATATAGCCCCTCTACTGTATGTAGCCCCTCTACTGTATGTAGCCCCTCTACTGTATATAGCCCCTCTACTGTATATATCCCCTCTACTGTATATAGCCTCTCTACTGTATATAGCCCCTCTACTGTATATAACCTCTCTACTGTATATAGCCTCTCTACTGTATATAGCCTCTCTACTGTATATAGCCTCTCTACTGTATATAGCCCCTCTACTGTATATAGCCCCTCTACTGTATATAGCCCCTCTACTGTATATAGCCTCTCTACTGTATATAGCCCCTCTACTGTATATAACCTCTCTACTGGATATAGCCTCTCTACTGTATATAGCCCCTCTACTGTATATAGCCTCTCTACTGTATATAGCCCCTCTACTGTATATAGCCTCTCTACTGTATATAGCCCCTCTACTGTATATAGCCTCTCTACTGTATATAGCCTCTCTACTGTATATAGCCTCTCTACTGTATATAACCTCTCTACTGTATATAACCTCTCTACTGTATATAGCCTCTACTGTATATAGCCTCTCTACTGTATATGCTGTATATAGCCTCTACTGTATATAGCCTCTCTACTGTATATAGCCTCTACTGTATATAGCCTCTCTACTGTATAGAGCCTCTCTACTGTATATAACCTCTCTACTGTATATAGCCCCTCTACTGTATGTAGCCCCTCTACTGTATATAGCCCCTCTACTGTATGTAGCCCCTCTACTGTATGTAGCCCCTCTACTGTATATAGCCTCTCTACTGTATATAGCCTCTCTACTGTATATAGCCTCTCTACTTTATATAGCCCCTCTACTGTATATAACCTCTCTACTGGATATAGCCTCTCTACTGTATATAGCCCCTCTACTGTATATAGCCCCTCTACTGTATATAGCCTCTCTACTGTATATAGCCTCTCTACTGTATGTAGCCTCTCTACTGTATATAACCTCTCTACTGTATATAGCCTCTCTACTGTATATAGCCTCTCTACTGTATGTAGCCTCTCTACTGTATATAACCTCTCTACTGTATATAGCCTCTCTACTGTATATAGCCCCTCTACTGTATATAGCCTCTCTACTGTATATAGCCTCTCTACTGTATATAGCCTCTCTACTGTATATAGCCCCTCTACTGTATATAGCCTCTCTACTGTATATAGCCCCTCTACTGTATATAGCCTCGCTACTGTATATAGCCCCTCTACTGTATATAGCCTCTCTACTGTATATAGCCTCTCTACTGTATATAGCCTCTCTACTGTATATAGCCCCTCTACTGTATATAGCCCCTCTACTGTATATAGCCTCGCTACTGTATATAGCCTCTCTACTGTATATAGCCTCTCTACTGTATATAGCCCCTCTACTGTATATAGCCCCTCTACTGTATATAGCCTCTCTACTGTATATAGCCCCTCTACTGTATATAGCCCCTCTACTGTATATAGCCCCTCTACTGTATATAGCCCCTCTACTGTATATAGCCCCTCTACTGTATATAGCCTCTCTACTGTATATAGCCCCTCTACTGTATATAGCCTCGCTACTGTATATAGCCTCTCTACTGTATGTAGCCTGTCTTTTTACTGTTGTTTTTATTTCTTTACCTATTGTTCACCTAATACCTTTTTGCACTTTTGGTTAGAGCCTGTAAGTTTTATTTATTTATTTTTATTTCACCTTTATTTAACCAGGTAGGCTAGTTGAGAACAAGTTCTCATTTGCAACTGCGACCTGGCCAAGATAAAGCATAGCAGTGTGAACAGACAACACAGAGTTACACATGGAGTAAACAATTAACAAGTCAATAACACAATAGGAAAAAAAGGGGAGTCTATATACATTGTGTGCAAAAGGCATGAGGAGGTAGGCGAATAATTATTTTGCAGATTAACACTGGAGTGATAAATGATCAGATGGTCATGTACAGGTAGAGATATTGGTGTGCAAAAGAGCAGAAAAGTAAATAAATAAAAACAGTATGGGGATGAGGTAGGTAAAAATGGGTGGGCTATTTGCCGATAGACTATGTACAGCTGCAGCGATCGGTTAGCTGCTCAGATAGCAGATGTTTGAAGTTGGTGAGGGAGATAAAAGTTTCCAACTTCAGCGATTTTTGCAATTCGTTCCAGTCACAGGCAGCAGAGAACTGGAACGAAAGGCGGCCAGATGA
The DNA here is from genome assembly GCF_034236695.1 of Oncorhynchus nerka. Lineage (NCBI taxonomy): Eukaryota > Metazoa > Chordata > Actinopteri > Salmoniformes > Salmonidae > Oncorhynchus > Oncorhynchus nerka. Next base: position 98,788,936 of record NC_088409.1, read on the forward strand.
GGTGTTGGCTTTAGGGATGATCAGTGAGATACACCTGCTGGAGCGCGTGCTACGGATGGGTGTTGCCATCGTGACCAGTGAACTGAGATAAGGCGGAGCTTTACCTAGCATGGACTTGTAGATGACCTGGAGCCAGTGGGTCTGGCGACGAATATGTAGCGAGGGCCAGCCGACTAGAGCATACAAGTCGCAGTGGTGGGTGGTATAAGGTGCTTTAGTGACAAAACGGATGGCACTGTGATAAACTGCATCCAGTTTGCTGAGTAGAGTGTTGGAAGCAATTTTGTAGATGACATCGCCGAAGTCGAGGATCGGTAGGATAGTCAGTTTTACTAGGGTAAGTTTGGCGGCGTGAGTGAAGGAGGCTTTGTTGCGGAATAGAAAGCCGACTCTTGAATTGATTTTCGATTGGAGATGTTTGATATGAGTCTGGAAGGAGAGTTTAGAGTCTAGCCAGACACCTAGGTACTTATAGATGTCCACATATTCAAGGTTGGAACCATCCAGGGTGGTGATGCTGGTCAGGCGTGCGGGTGCAGGCAGCGAACGGTTGAAAAGCATGCATTTGGTTTTACTAGCGTTTAAGAGCAGTTGGAGGCCACGGAAGGAGTGTTGTATGGCATTGAAGCTCGTTTGGAGGTTAGATAGCACAGTGTCCAAGGACGGGCCGGAAGTATATAGAATGGTGTCGTCTGCGTAGAGGTGGATCAGAGAATCGCCCGCAGCAAGAGCAACATCATTGATATATACAGAAAAAACTAAGAAGTAAGAATTTCCCTGTACTGTTGTATTCGGCGTAAATAAACTCTGATTTGATTTGAAGATACCACATCCGGTGAACAGGTCAGGATTCCTTAGCCGTAGTCAAAACAGCAGAAACTGGATCAACAGCACGGCCAGGAGTCATCAGGCCAGGTAGTCCTGAGGTATGGTCCTAGGGCACAGGTCCTCCGGGAGTGGAGAGAGATGGGAGAATTAGATGGAGCATACTTAAGTTCACACAGGGGTGTCGGGAGACAACCAAGAACAGGGCCAACCAGGCAGGATATAACCCTACCCACTTTGTCAAAGCAAAAAGCGATATCAACCCCACACCACTAGAGGGAGCACCAGAGCACCAACTTACTACCCTGAGACTGTATAGCCCACGAAGATCTCCTCCTCTGCACGAGCCCGAGGGGGTGTAAAACCGTACAGGAAGATCAATGAAACATGGTGAAGCCCCAAAATTGCCCTTGCTAGAAGCATGTGTTTCAGACATAAGGAAGTGGATGGCTGCAAACTTTCTACTTTTAAACTCGGACAAAACAGAGATGCTTGTTCTAGGTCCCAAGAAACAAAGAGATCTTCTGTTGAATCTGACAATTAATCTTAATGGTTGTACAGTCGTCTCAAATAAAACTGTGAAAGACCTCGGCGTTACTCTGGACCCTGATCTCTCTTTTGAAGAACATATCAAGACCATTTCAAGGACAGCTTTTTTCCATCTACGTAACATTGCAAAAATCAGAAACTTTCTGTCCAAAAATGATGCAGAAAAATTAATCCATGCTTTTGTCACTTCTAGGTTAGACTACTGCAATGCTCTACTTTCCGGCTACCCGGATAAAGCACTAAATAAACTTCAGTTGGTGCTAAATACGGCTGCTAGAATCCTGACTAGAACAAAAAAATTTGATCATATTACTCCAGTGCTAGCCTCTCTACACTGGCTTCCTGTCAAAGCGAGGGCTGATTTCAAGGTTTTACTGCTGACCTACAAAGCATTACATGGGCTTGCTCCTACCTATCTCTCCGATTTGGTCCTGCCGTACATACCTATACGTACGCTACGGTCACAAGACGCAGGCCTCCTAATTGTCCCTAGAATTTCTAAGCAAACAGCTGGAGGCAGGGCTTTCTCCTATAGAGCTCAATTTTTATGGAACGGTCTGCCTACCCATGTCAGAGACGCAAACTCGGTCTCAACCTTTAAGTCTTTACTGAAGACTCATCTCTTCAGTGGGTCATATGATTGAGTGTAGTCTGGCCCAGGAGTGGGAAGGTGAACGGAAAGGCTCTGGAGCAACGAACCGCCCTTGCTGTCTCTGCCTGGCCGGTTTCCCTCTTTCCACTGGGATTCTCTGCCTCTAACCCTATTACAGGGGCTGAGTCACTGGCTTACTGGGGCTCTCTCATGCCGTCCCTGGAAGGGGTGCATCACCTGAGTGGGTTGATTCACTGATGTGGTCATCCTGTCTGGGTTGGCGCCCCCCCCTTGGGTTGTGCCATGGCGGAGATCTTTGTGGGCTATACTCAGCCTTGTCTCAGGATGGTAAGTTGGTGGTTGAAGATATCCCTCTAGTGGTGTGGGGGCTGTGCTTTGGCAAAGTGGGTGGGGTTATATCCTTCCGGCCACAGTGTCTCCTGACCCCTCCTGTCTCAGCCTCCAGTATTTATGCTGCAGTAGTTTATGTGTCGGGGGGCTAGAGTCAGTTTGTTATATCTGGAGTACCTCTCCTGTCCTATTCGGTGTCCTGTGTGAATCTAAGTGTGCGTTCTCTAATTCTCTCTGTTACGCACGCCTCTATGAAGAGGGAACGCGACACCCTGCTACAACTAAACTCTCCGTGAAGTGAAAAAGGTATGGACTGTAGGTGCGAGTAAGGATGACAACAGACAGAATGTGGTACCGTTTACAAGGACTTATTTCCTTCACGCGGTAATATGGGGAAAAGGGGCTGGACGGAACCAAAGCAAAGAAAGTAAATCTCAAAACCTCCCCCTCTCCTATCTTACCTGCCTACCCACTACTTACCTAATTTAGCACCACCTGGTGCCCTAACCAAAATACAGGGGGTGGTCCGCCCAGGTCTTACCTAGTGTGCCTAGACAGCGAATATGCTACGGGTATATGTATGCCCGCGGGCCTCTTGCCTAAGCACTCCCAAGGTGCCTTCCCCTTCTCCCCCTGGGAACAAATGAAACAGAATATTAAACAATTTTAAAACAAACTAACAAACGACATCAAATAAGCTCTATCTGAGCAACAAACTCACAAAATATACCAACTCTCAGCAAAATCAACCTCTAGCAAAATCTCTAGCAAAATCTCTCAGAAAATCTCTCTACAAAAAGCTCTCTCTCCTGAACAGAACACTGGCTTTTATATAGCGTCAGAAGGAATGGGTAATTGGAGACAGCTGTCTTGACGAGGGGGCGGAGTCAGCTCTCCAATTAGCCATGGAGTCGACCAATCAGCTGCTTGAGGGATTTCCGGAGCCATTTCCTGAAATAAACACATGCACAAACACAAACTACAACACATAAACTGGGGAACGTAACACTCTCCTTCTCTCTTTCTTTCTCTCTCTCGGAGGACCTGAGCCCTAGGACCATGCCCCAGGACTACCTGACATGATGACTCCTTGCTGTCCCCACTCCACCTGGCCGTGCTGCTGCTCCAGTTTCAACTGTTCTGCCTTATTATTATTCGACCATGCTGGTCATTTATGAACATTTTAACATCTTGGCCATGTTCTGTTATAATCTCCACCCGGCACAGCCAGAAGAGGACTGGCCACCCCACATAGCCTGGTTCCTCTCTAGGTTTCTTCCTAGGTTTTGGCCTTTCTAGGGAGTTTTTCCTAGCCACCGTGCTTCTACACCTGCATTGCTTGCTGTTTGGGGTTTTAGGCTGGGTTTCTGTACAGCACTTTGAGATATCAGCTGATGTACGAAGGGCTATATAAATAAATTTGATTTGAACACACAGCACCATGTCACAAGGCTCTGTACACAATTCCTGCAAGCTGAAAATGTCCCAGTTCTTCCATGGCCTACATACTCACCAGACATGTCACCCATTGAGCATGTTTGGGATGCTCTGGATCGACGTGTACGACAGCGTGTTCCAGTTCACACCAATATCCAGCAACTTCACATAGCCGTTGAAGAGGAGTGGGACAACATTCCACAGGCCACAATCAACAGCCTGATCAACTCTATTCGAAGGAGATGTCGCACTGCATGAGTCAAATGATGGTCACACCAGATAGTGACTTGCTTTCGGATCCACACTTTTGAAGGTATCTGTGACCAACAGATGGTTATTTTGTCACCTCAAGGTAGGTGTTGGTCCCCCTGTCACCTCCAGGTAGGTGTTGGTCCCCCTGTCACCTCCAGGTAGGTGTTGGTCCCCTGTCACCTCCAGGTAGGTGTTGGTTCCCCTGTCACCTCCAGGTTCACCTGTCACCTCCAGGTTCCCCTGTCACCTCCAGGTAGGTGTTGGTCTCCCTGTCACCTCCAGGTAGGTGTGGTTCCCCTGGTAGGTGTGGTTCCCCTGTCACCTCCAGGTAGGTGTTGGTTCCCATGTCACCTCCAGGTAGATGTTGGTTCCCCTGGTAGGTGTGGTTCCCATGTCACCTCCAGGTAGGTGTTGGTTCCCCTGGTAGGTGTGGTTCCCCTGTCACCTCCAGGTAGGTGTTGGTTCCCATGTCACCTCCAGGTAGATGTTGGTCCCCCTGGTAGGTGTGGTTCCCCTGTCACCTCCAGGTAGGTGTGGTTCCCATGTCACCTCCAGGTAGATGTTGGTTCCCCTGGTAGGTGTGGTTCCCCTGTCACCTCCAGGTAGGTGTGGTTCCCATGTCACCTCCAGGTAGGTGTTGGTTCCCCTGTCACCTCCAGGTAGGTGTTGGTCCCCTTGTCACCTCCAGGTAGGTGTTGGTCCCCATGTCACCTCCAGGTAGGTGTTGGTCCCCCTGTCACGTCCAGGTAGGTGTTGGTCTCCCTGTCACCTCCAGGTAGGTGTGGTTCCCCTGGTAGGTGTGGTTCCCCTGTCACCTCCAGGTAGGTGTTGGTTCCCATGTCACCTCCAGATAGATGTTGGTTCCCCTGGTAGGTGTGGTTCCCATGTCACCTCCAGGTAGGTGTTGGTTCCCCTGGTAGGTGTGGTTCCCCTGTCACCTCCAGGTAGGTGTTGGTTCCCATGTCACCTCCAGGTAGATGTTGGTCCCCCTGGTAGGTGTGGTTCCCCTGTCACCTCCAGGTAGGTGTGGTTCCCATGTCACCTCCAGGTAGGTGTGGTTCCCATGTCACCTCCAGGTAGATGTTGGTTCCCCTGGTAGGTGTGGTTCCCCTGTCACCTCCAGGTAGGTGTGGTTCCCATGTCACCTCCAGGTAGGTGTGGTTCCCATGTCACCTCCAGGTAGGTGTTGGTCTCCCTGTCACCTCCAGGTAGGTGTGGTTCCCCTGGTAGGTGTGGTTCCCCTGTCACCTCCAGGTAGGTGTTGGTTCCCATGTCACCTCCAGGTAGATGTTGGTTCCCCTGGTAGGTGTGGTTCCCATGTCACCTCCAGGTAGGTGTTGGTTCCCCTGGTAGGTGTGGTTCCCCTGTCACCTCCAGGTAGGTGTTGGTTCCCATGTCACCTCCAGGTAGATGTTGGTCCCCCTGGTAGGTGTGGTTCCCCTGTCACCTCCAGGTAGGTGTGGTTCCCATGTCACCTCCAGGTAGATGTTGGTTCCCCTGGTAGGTGTGGTTCCCCTGTCACCTCCAGGTAGGTGTGGTTCCCATGTCACCTCCAGGTAGGTGTTGGTTCCCCTGTCACCTCCAGGTAGGTGTTGGTCCCCTTGTCACCTCCAGGTAGGTGTCGGTCCCCATGTCACCTCCAGGTAGGTGTTGGTCCCCCTGTCATCTCCAGGTAGGTGTTGGTCTCCCTGTCACCTCCAGGTAGGTGTGGTTCCCCTGGTAGGTGTGGTTCCCCTGTCACCTCCAGGTAGGTGTTGGTTCCCATGTCACCTCCAGGTAGATGTTGGTCCCCCTGGTAGGTGTGGTTCCCATGTCACCTCCAGGTAGGTGTTGGTTCCCCTGGTAGGTGTGGTTCCCCTGTCACCTCCAGGTAGGTGTTGGTTCCCATGTCACCTCCAGGTAGATGTTGGTCCCCCTGGTAGGTGTGGTTCCCCTGTCACCTCCAGGTAGGTGTGGTTCCCATGTCACCTCCAGGTAGGTGTGGTTCCCATGTCACCTCCAGGTAGATGTTGGTTCCCCTGGTAGGTGTGGTTCCCCTGTCACCTCCAGGTAGGTGTGGTTCCCATGTCACCTCCAGGTAGGTGTGGTTCCCATGTCACCTCCAGGTAGGTGTGGTTCCCATGTCACCTCCAGGTAGGTGTGGTTCCCATGTCACCTCCAGGTAGATGTTGGTCCCCTTGTCACCTCCAGGTAGGTGTGGTTCCCATGTCACCTCCAGGTAGGTGTTGGTTCCCCTGTCACCTCCAGGTAGGTGTGGTTCCCCTGTCACCTCCAGGTAGGTGTTGGTTCTCCTGTCACCTCCAGGTAGGTGTTGGTCCTCTTTCACCTCCAGGTAGGTGTTGGTCCTTCACCTCCAGGTAGGTGTTGGTCCTCTGTCACCTCCAGGTCCCCCTGTCACCTCCAGGTAGGTGTTGGTTCCCCTGTCACCTCCAGGTCCCCCTGTCACCTCCAGGTAGGTGTTGGTTCCCCTGTCACCTCCAGGTCCCCCTGTCACCTCCAGGTCCCCCTGTCACCTCCAGGTAGGTGTTGGTCCTCTGTCACCTCCAGGTAGGTGTTGGTCCTCTGTCACCTCCAGGTAGGTGTTGGTCCCTCTGTCACCTCCTGTCACCTCCAGGTCCCCCTGAGTTTCAATACCAAATTATTTCCTGAGTTTCTATACCACACCCTCTGAGTTTCTATACCACACCCCCTGAGTTTCTATACCACACCCCCTGAGTTTCTATACCATACCCCCTGAGTTTCTATACCACACCCCCTGAGTTTCAATACCACACCCCCTGAGTTTCTATACCACACCCCCTGAGTTTCTATACCACACCCTCTGAGTTTCTATACCACACCCTCTGAGTTTCTATACCACACCCTCTGAGTTTCTATACCACACCCCCTGAGTTTCTATACCAGACCCCCTGAGTTTCTATACCACACCCCTGAGTTTCTATACCATACCCCTGAGTTTCTATACCACACCCCTGAGTTTCAATACCACACCCCCTGAGTTTCTATACCACACCCCTGAGTTTCTATACCACACCCTCTGAGATTCTATACCACACCCTCTGAGTTTCTATACCACACCCCTGAGTTTCTATACCACACCCCCTGAGTTTCTATACCATACCCCCATGAGTTTCTATACCACACCCCTGAGTTTCAATACCACACCCCCTGAGTTTCTATACCACACCCCTGAGTTTCAATATCACACCCCTGAGTTTCTATACCATACCCCCTGAGTTTCTACACCACACCCCTGAGTTTCTATACCACACCCCCTGAGTTTCTATACCACACCCCCTGAGTTTCTATACCACACCCCCTATCCACACCCCCTGAGTTTCTATACCACACCCCCTGAGTTTCTATACCACACCCCCGAGTTTCTATACCACACCCCTGAGTTTCTATACCACACCCCTGAGTTTCTATACCACACCCCCTGAGTTTCTATACCACACCCCTGAGTTTCTATACCACACCCTCTGAGTTTCTATACCACACCCCCCGAGTTTCTATACCACACCCCTGAGTTTCTATACCACACCCCCTGAGTTTCTATACCACACCCTCTGAGTTTCTATACCACACCCCCCTGAGTTTCTATACCACACCCCTGAGTTTCTATACCATACCCCCTGAGTTTCTATACCACACCCCTGAGTTTCAATACCACACCCCCTGAGTGTCTATACCACACCCCCTGAGTTTCTATACCACAGTTTCATCCCTGTTTCCCACCTGGTAGTTTGGTGGATGGGACTACCAGCTCTCAGTAACCGAAAGGACCACCAGTGGGTCCATCTCCTCTATACCACCCACCTGGTAGTTTGGTGGATGGGACTACCAGCTCTCTGTAACCTAGAGGGCAACCAGTGGGTCCATCTCCTCTATACCACCCACCTGGTAGTGTGGTGGATGGGACTACCAGCTCTCTGTAACCTAGAGGGCAACCAGTGGGTCTGTCTCCTCTATACCACCCACCTGGTAGTGTGGTGGATGGGACTATCAGCTCTCTGTAACCTAGAGGGCAACCAGTGGGTCTGTCTCCTCTATACCATGTTTCTTGTAGGATGACAATGTCTGTATTTCCAATTTCTTTGACGAAGTCCAGGTTCCTGCTCTTTGGGCCAAAGGCAGATGACCTCAGACCTTGTATATTCCAGGAAGCTTTGTGTTTCATAGTGTTTAGTGTTGTTTTCGTGTGGTTTAGGCCCAGAACGTTACAGTGGGTATGAGCAGAGCATGTTGAATATCTGATACATACCTCTTAGGTATGTATCAGATGTTCAACATGCCACAGCCCCCAAACTCTAACCCCCTCCCACAGCCGCCATAACCCTGACCCCCTCCCACATTCCCTGCAACACTAACTCCCACGCACGCACGCACATGTGGGGTGGGGGCTCCCCTGCCTCCTCCCTGTCTGCTCCCTCTCTCTCTTGCTTTCTCTCTCTCTCAGAGTAACCAATATGTGGCAGGACCAATCCTCTGTCTCTTGGGGACAGGACAGGCATCCACATATTTTAGATATCCGGAGGCACGACAGACCCCTAAAGAGCCCCCTACCGAGCCCCCCCAACCCCATCCCACAGCCCTCCCTAACCCTGACCACCTCCCACATTCCCCATAACACACACACACACACACACACACACACACACACACACAAAGCTCCCTCCCTGCTCCATCCCTCCCTCCCTGCTCCATCCCCCCTGCTCCATCCCCCTCCCTGCTCCATCCCTCCCTGCTCCATCCTCCCTGCTCCATCCCCCTCCCTGCTCCATCCACCCTCCTGCTCCATCCCCCTCCCTGCTCCATCCCTCCCTGCTCCATCCCCCCCCTGCTCCATCCATCCCTCCCTGCTCCATCCATCCCTGCTCCATCCCTGCCTGCTCCATCTATCCCTCCCTGCTCCATCCCTCCCTGCTCCATCCCCCTCCCCTGCTCCATCCATCCCTCCCTGCTCCATCCATCCCTGCCTGCTCCATCTATCCCTCCCTGCTCCATCCCTCCCTGCTCCATCCCTCCCTGCCTGCTCCATCCATCCCTGCTCCATCCCCCCTCCCTGCTCCATCCCTCCCTCCCTGCTCCATCCATCCCTCCCTGCTCCCTCCCTCCCTGCTCCATCCCCCTCCCTGCTCCATCCATCCCTCCCTGCTCCATCCCTCACTGGCTGCTCCATCCATCCCTTCCTGCTCCATCCCTCCCTGCTCCATCCCACCCTGCCTGCTCCATCCCTCCCTGCTCCATCCCTCCCTCCCTGCTCCATCCCACCCTGCCTGCTCCATCCCACCCTGCCTGCTCCATCCCACCCTCCCTGCTCCATCCCACCCTGCCTGCTCCATCCCACCCTCCCTGCTCCATCCCACCCTGCCTGCTCCATCCCACCCTGCCTGCTCCATCCCTCCCTGCTCCATCCCTCCCTGCTCCATCCCACCCTGCCTGCTCCATCCCTCCCTGCTCCACCCCCTCCCTGCTCCATCTATCCCTCCCTGCTCCATCCCTCCCTGCTCCATCCCCCCTCCCTGCTACACCCCTCCCTGCTCCATCTATCCCTCCCTGCTCCATCCCACCCTCCCTGCTCCATCCCACCCTCCTGCTCCATCCCCCTTCCTGTTCCATCCCTCCCTGCCTGCTCCATCCCTCCCTGCCTGCTCCATCCCTCCCTGCCTGCTCCATCCCTCCCTCCCTGCTCCATCCCCCCTCCCTGCTCCATCCCTCCCTCCCTGCTCCATCCCACCCTGCCTGCTCCATCCCTCCCTGCTCCATCCCTCCCTCCCTGCTCCATCCCACCCTGCCTGCTCCATCCCACCCTGCCTGCTCCATCCCACCCTCCCTGCTCCATCCCACCCTGCCTGCTCCATCCCACCCTCCCTGCTCCATCCCACCCTGCCTGCTCCATCCCACCCTGCCTGCTCCATCCCTCCCTGCTCCATCCCTCCCTGCTCCATCCCTCCCTGCCTGCTCCATCCCTCCCTGCTCCATCCCCCTCCCTGCTCCACCCCCCTCCCTGCTCCATCTATCCCTCCCTGCTCCATCCCTCCCTGCTCCATCCCACCCTCCCTGCTCCATCCCCCCTTCCTGTTCCATCCCTCCCTGCCTGCTCCATCCCTCCCCTGCCTGCTCCATCCCGCTCCATCCCTCCCTGCCTGCTCCATCCCTCCCTCCCTGCTCCATCCCCCCTCCCTGCTCCATCCCTCACTGCTCCATCTATCCCTCCCTGCTCCACCCCCCTCTCTGCTCCATCCCTCCCTGCCTGCTCCATCCCTCCCTGCCTGCTCCATCCCTCCCTGCCTGCTCCATCCCTCCCTCCCTGCTCCATCCCACCCTCCCTGCTCCATCCCTCCCTCCCTGCTCCATCCCTCCCTGCCTGCTCCATCCCTCCCTCCCTGCTCCACCCCCTCCCTGCTCCATCCCACCCTCCCTGCTCCATCCCCCCTCCCTGCTCCATCCCTCCCTGCCTGCTCCATCCCTCCCTGCCTGCTCCATCCCTCCCTGCCTGCTCCACCCCCCTCCCTGCTCCATCCCTCCCTGCCTGCTCCATCCCTCCCTGCCTGCTCCATCCCTCCCTGCCTGCTCCATCCGGCCCTGCCTGCTCCATCCCTGCCTGCTCCATCCCTCCCTGCCTGCTCCATCCCTCCCTCCCTGCTCCATCCCTCCCTCCCTGCTCCATCCCTCCCTGCCTGCTCCATCCCTCCCTGCCTGCTCCATCCCTCCCTGCCTGCTCCATCCCTCCCTCCCTGCTCCATCCCTCCCTCCCTGCTCCATCCCTCCCTGCCTGCTCCATCCCTCCCTCCCTGCTCCATCCCTCCCTCCCTGCTCCATCCCTCCCTGCTCCATCCCTCCCTGCCTGCTCCATCCCTCCCTCCCTGCTCCATCCATCCCTCCCTGCTCCATCCCTCCCTCCCTGCTCCATCCCTCCCTGCCTGCTCCATCCCTCCCTGCCTGCTTCCTCCTTTCCTCTCCTCTCCCTCATTCGCCTTTCTTCTTCTGTCCTCCTCCTCCTCCTTTCCTCTCCTCCTTTCTCCCCCTTCATTCCCCCCTGCTTGGTTCTGAATTCCCCTCTGACACACATTCCTCATTTCCCAGTCCTTCTGTTTATGACTCACCAGCCTTTGAACTGCCTTCAAGCAATGTGTGTGTGTTTTTGGTTTTACTATTATTGTGGGGACCAGAAGCCCTTAAAAGGATAGTAAAACAGGAAAAATTAATTTTGATGTTCCCCACAAGGAAAAAGGCTATTTTAGGCGTAGGGGTTAGGTTTAGGCTTAAGTGTTAGGTTTAGGTTTGGGAGTTAGGGTTAGGATTAGGTTTAGGGTTAGGTTTATGCTTGGGGTTAGTTTTAGGCTTAGGTTTAGGAGTTAGGGTTAGGATTAGGTTTAGGGGTTAGGGTTATGCTTGGGGTTAGTTTTAGGCTTAAGGGTTAGGTTTAGGAGTTAGGGTTAGGATTAGGTTTAGGGGTTAGGGTTAGGTTTATGCTTGGGGGTTAGTTTCAGGCTTAAGGGTTAGGTTTAGGAGTTAGGGTTAGGATTAGGTTTAGGGGTTAGGTTTAGGTTTAGGCTTGGGGGTTAGTTTTAGGCTTAAGGGTTAGGTTTAGGGTTAGGATTAGGTTTAGGGGTTAAGTTTAGGGTTGCAGCTAGGGTTAGATTTAAGAGTTTTTTTGTTTGTGCTGGCATCCACCCTTGAGTTACACGGGCCTATTGCAACTTCCTGCTCAGTCTGGTATGGAGAGGGGAACGTGGGGCGGTAAATGTGTCTTGTCTGGAGAGGGTGCAAACTATTCAATACATGAATAGATATATCATTGAATATGATAAAATATGAATATATGAAGAGATTAAGGGATTAAGAGATTAAGATCTGAATATATGAAGAGATTAAGAGATTAAGAATTTAAGATATGAATATATGAAGAGATTAAGATATGAATATATAAAGAGATTAAGATATGAATATATAAAGAGATTAAGGGATTACGATATAAATATATGAAGAGATTAAGGGATTAAGAGATTAAGATATGAAGAGATTAAGGGATTAAGAGCTGCACAGATAAGTGCTATGTTTAAATGCTTCATATAAGAAAAGGAAATAAATAGAAAATAGAACAAATAAAACATGTTCTTTATTTCTGAACTTCCTCCTGGTGTCGGTGGCCCCTCTGTCTCTCCTAACTGGGCCCCCCAACTGACCCCTACAAGTCACCACTGTGTACTTTTCTTCACCTTTCAAACCAAGTGGAGCCA
>NC_088409.1:98806187-98811187 GCF_034236695.1 Oncorhynchus nerka
CAGTGTTCTCTATAAATCTGATTTTCCCAGTGTTCTCTATAAATCTGATTTTCCCAGTGTTCTCTATAAATCTGATTTTCCCAGTGTTCTCTATAAATCTGATTTTCCCAGTGTTCTCTATAAATGTGATTTTCCCAGTGTTCTCTATGAATCTGATTTTCACTAGAATGTTCTCTATAAATCTGATTTTCCCAGTGTTTTCTATAAATCTGATTTTCTCTAGAATGTTCTCTATAAATCTGATTTTCCCAGTGTTCTCTATAAATCTGATTTTCCCAGGGTTCTCTATAAATCTGATTTTCCCAGTGTTCTCTATAAATCAGATTTTCCCAGTGTTCTCTATAAATCAGATTATCCCAGTGTTCTCTATAAATCAGATTTTCCCAGTGTTCTCTCTAAATCAGATTTTCTCTAGAATGTTCTCTATAAATCAGATTTTCTCTAGAATGTTCTCTATAAATCAGATTTTCCCAATGTTCTCTATAAATCTGATTTCCCCAGTGTTCTCTATAAATCTGATTTTCCCAGTGTTCTCTATAAATCTGATTTTCCCAGTGTTCTCTATAAATCTGATTTTCCCAGTGTTCTCTATAAATCTGATTTTCCCAGTGTTCTCTATAAATGTGATTTTCCCAGTGTTCTCTATGAATCTGATTTTCACTAGAATGTTCTCTATAAATCTGATTTTCCCAGTGTTTTCTATAAATCTGATTTTCTCTAGAATGTTCTCTATAAATCTGATTTTCCCAGTGTTCTCTATAAATCTGATTTTCCCAGGGTTCTCTATAAATCTGATTTTCCCAGTGTTCTCTATAAGTCTGATTTTCCCAGTGTTCTCTATAAATCAGATTTTTCCAGTGTGCTCTATAAATCTGATTTTCCCAATATTCTCTATAAATCTGATTTTCCCAGTGTTCTCTATGAATCAGATTTTCTCTAGAATGTTCTCTATAAATCTGATTTTCCCAGTGTTCACTATAAATCTGATTTTCCCAGTGTTCTCTATAAATCTGATTTTCCCAGTGTTCTCTATAAATCTGATTTTCCCAGTGTTCTCTATAAATCTGATTTTCCCAGTGTTCTCTATTAATCTGATTTTCCCAGTGTTCTCTATACATCTGCTACGATAATACAAGAAATGAACAATATCAATGTTTATTTAAAGTTGTTTTCAGATATTTACGTTGAAATGAAAAAAAAAGGACTGAAAAAAAAGTAAGTGCAATTATTGTAAAGTGAGAAAGAAGCAGAGTTCCCTCTCCCACATGACCTGGAACCGAGCAACAACAACAACAACAACAACTTTGTTTTGGGCTGCAATAACAAGCAGAAATGTGACTATTTTATCTTTAAATAGAAGCAATAAATTGTCTATATTGACATTATAGCAACGTGAAGCAGCAACACATGAACAGTGTGTAAACAGACGGTCCATGGTGCTCCCAGCTTCCTCTAACCCCCCCCCCCCCCCCCCCCCTCGGTCCATGGTGCTCCCAGCTTCCTCTAAACCCACCCCCCATCCACCACCACAACCACATTCCCTCTCCCTCTAAAACAACACGCATGTCATAAGGCAGGGCGTACCAATCCTACTAATACTGCCACAGTTACTCCTCCCTCTGACAGCACAGAGCATGTGATACACACACAACGCTACACACACACACAGCGCTACACACACACGTACGCACACACACGTACGCACGCACACGCGCACGCGCGCACACACACACACACACAAACACACAAACACACACACACACGCACACACGCACACACACACACACACACACACACACACAATGTTATAACAAGCCGGACAGAATGATGAACAACCTACGACAGGGGAACAGAAACAAACTGACAGCACACAGAATAACAGAATAACATAGTAGCAGTAATAAAGCTAAATGAACAGGTGAAAGTGATGGACGGTAAAGAGGAAACATTAAGGACCATGGACCTACGTGCTACTAGCCAGGGAGGCCATCGACCAATCAACAGTCTCTCTGGAGGCCATCGACCAATCAACAGTCTCTCTGGAGGCCATCGACCAATCAACAGTCTCTCTGGAGGCCATCGACCAGTAAACAGTCTCTCTGGAGGCCATCGACCAATCAACAGTCTCTCTGGAGGCCATCGACCAATCAACAGTCTCTCTGGAGGCCATCGACCAGTAAACAGTCTCTCTGGAGGCCATCGACCAATCAACAGTCTCTCTGGAGGCCATCGACCAATAAACAGTCTCTCTGGAGGCCATCGACCAGTAAACAGTCTCTCTGGAGGCCATCGACCAATCAACAGTCTCTCTGGAGGCCATCGACCAATCAACAGTCTCTCTGGAGGCCATCGACCAATCAACAGTCTCTCTGGAGGCCATCGACCAATCAACAGTCTCTCTGGAGGCCATCGACCAATCAACAGTCTCTCTGGAGGCCATCGACCAATCAACAGTCTCTCTGGAGGCCATCGACCAATCAACAGTCTCTCTGGAGGCCATCGACCAGTAAACAGTCTCTCTGGAGGCCATCGACCAATCAACAGTCTCTCTGGAGGCCATCGACCAATAAACAGTCTCTCTGGAGGCCATCGACCAGTAAACAGTCTCTCTGGAGGCCATCGACCAATCAACATTCTTTCTGGAGGCCATCAACCAATAAACAGTCTCTCTGGAGGCCATCGACCAATAAACAGTCTCTCTGGAGGCCATCGACCAATCAACAGTCTCTCTGGAGGCCATCGACCAATCAACAGGCTCTCTGGAGGCCATCGACCAATAAACAGTCTCTCTGGAGGCCATCGACCAATCAACAGTCTCTCTGGAGGCCATCGACCAATCAACAGTCTCTCTGGAGGCCATCGACCCGTAACAGTCTCTCTAGCCAGGGAGGCTCGCTGTCGTAACACTTCTCAAGCCTCTTCTGGGAAACACCTGGTCCAGCCCAATGATTCACCCACATAAACAAGGTCCTTAGGCTTTTGTGCAAACGTGTGGTGTCCTCGTACTAATGTCTGGCACGAGTGAGTTCTGGACAGGCACTGTTGGTTATATAAAAAAAGTCCTTGGGCCCATCCTTACTAGAAAAAAACGTGTTCCCCTTAAAATGAAGGATTTCATTCTGGTCCTGTTGGTGTTCTCTGGGTCCAATGAAGTCCTCCTGTACCTCTTCTGGGGTATCGGATAACCCTTAAGCCCTGTCCTCAAAGTCTCTCCCATCACTACCCCACTTGCCACTGCATCTCTAAGCCTCTACAGTAATACGCTATACAGCTCTGCTACATGTAACACAATAAATTAATTCACTCCTTGAGATAAATGTATTATTTAAATGTAAAGCCTATATTCATCCAGATTATAGTGTGTAAAATGTAAAAAAGCAGAATGTGTCCATAGTTCTGGTCTTGTTCCATCAGGGAGGAGGTTGGTTCTGTCATCGATCGTCTCTTGTTCCACTCCTCCATCCCAGAGTCAATCCTTCTATCTCGTCTCTTGTTCCTCTCTGAGTTCTCTCTCCTCCCTCCATTCCTTCTCCGTGTGTCCGTATCGGTGTGTGTGAGGAAAAAGAAGAGGCAGAGATAGAGGAGATAGGAGGAGATAGGATGAGATAGGAGGAGATAGAGGAGATAGGAGATAGGGGAGATTAGAGGAGAAAGGAGGAGATAAGAAGAGATATGAGGAGCTAGAGGAGATTAGAGGAGATAGGAGGAGATAGGAGATAGAAGAGATTAGAGGAGATGGGGGAGATTAGAGGAGATTAGAGGAGATAGAGGAGATAATAGGAGACAGAGGAGATAGGGGAGATAGAGTAGATATGGGGAGATAAGAGGAGATATGACCGATGTCTTCTAGCTGCACTTACAGCTCTCCACAATCATGTTGGACAACTGTTCCACCTGAAACAAACAAACACACCACACCACTGTTAGTGACTACACCCCAACACCACTGTTAGTGACTACACCCCAACACCACTGTTAGTGACTACACCCCAACACCACTGTTAGTGACTACACCCCCACCACTGTTAGTGACTACACCCCAACACCACTGTTAGTGACTACACCCCAACACCACTGTTAGTGACTACACCCCCACCACTGTTAGTGACTACACCCCCACCACTGTTAGTGACTACACCCCAACACCACTGTTAGTGACTACACCCCAACACCACTGTTAGTGACTACACCCCCACCACTGTTAGTGACTACACCCCGACACCACTGTTAGTGACTACACCCCAACACCACTGTTAGTGACTACACCCCGACACCACTGTTAGTGACTACACCCCAACACCACTGTTAGTGACTACACCCCAACACCACTGTTAGTGACTACACCCCAACACCACTGTTAGTGACTACACCCCAACACCACTGTTAGTGACTACACCCCGACACCACTGTTAGTGACTACACCCCAACACCACTGTTAGTGACTACACCCCAACACCACTGTTAGTGACTACACCCCAACACCACTGTTAGTGTCTACACCCCAACACCACTGTTAGTGTCTACACCCCCACCACTGTTAGTGACTACACCCCCACCACTGTTAGTGACTACACCCCGACACCACTGTTAGTGACTACACCCAACACCACTGTTAGTGACTACACCCCAACACCACTGTTAGTGACTACACCCCCACACCACTGTTAGTGACTACACCCCCACACCACTGTTAGTGACTACACCCCCACACCACTGTTAGTGACTACACCCCCAACACTGTTAGGGGGTTAGGGGGTGAGCTGTACCTTGTGTTGTCTAGGTTAGGGTTAGGGGGTTAGCTGTACATTGTCTATGGTTAGGGTTAGGGGGATAGGGTTAGGGGGTTAGCGTTAGGGGGTTAGCTGTACATTGTCTATGGTTAGGGTTAGGGGGTTAGCTGTACCTTGTGTTGTCTCCCTACGTAGTAGAGGATTGGCAGAGGTTCCAAGACCTGGGGTACACAGCACGGTTGGGCCGACGCTCCTGGGTTGTGGTGCTTG
>NC_088409.1:98818687-98846187 GCF_034236695.1 Oncorhynchus nerka
CTGGGAGCATCATGACCTGGGAGCATCATGACCTGGGAGCATCATGACCTGGGAGCATCATGACCAGGGAGGATCATGACCTGGGAGCATCATGACCTGGGAGTAGCAGCGTGTGGCGTTTCACTTCCTGTCTTTTTTATTATTTTTATTTTTATGAACCAAAGCCATGGGAATACATGCATATTCATCTCCTATTCAGCACCCCGATTGGTTGATTTTTAAAATACTCTGATCTTGTCATTTTAGGGTTAGGAAAGTGTTTATGAATCACTAACAAAACAACAAAAAAGGTTTGGAGAGCTTTTACGCACAAAATATATTGGTGAATCAAAAATACAGTGGTTAAATTCATCATGAAAAATATTAAATTGTTCAAATCATGAAATATTGGAAGTGTACAATAGGGGTTGAACAGTAGTTTATATACTAGTCTATAAATCTAACCTGATAATCCTCACTAATCAAGGAACTGTGAAGACAACGGTCCAGTCGTTGTGAACCGCGCGCCAGGCTCCAGGTTTAACCTGCTAAGTGTGGTCTGAGTTCCATAACGATTCCAATAGGCTACATGGTCCAATATGATCCCCTATTGGCTAGCAATCCTCAGGGAACAACCACACGACAACCACAAGTGACAGAGGAAGGAAATGCAAACTAATTAGCGTGCGACTCGTCATTCAGGACAGAGCTATAGCCCTAACCCAGAGACCCACCTGATTTCAGCACCACCTTCGTAGCAAAATAAATAAATAAATATATATACACATATATTATTTTTTAGTTGCCTGTTTTGCATTTTATAGGCAGCTCCAAAATGCAGGTGTTTCAGCCCAGCTCAGTGCTTTTTGTGGTGTTGGGGCAGTCAGCAGAAAATACAGTGTAAGTCATCTGTAAGTCAGGTCATAGCCAGTGTAAGTCAGGTCATAGCCAGTGTAAGTCATCTGTAAGTCAGGTCATAGCCAGTGTAAGTCATCTGTAAGTCAGGTCATAGCCAGTGAAAGTCATCTGTAAGTCAGGTCATAGCCAGTGTAAGTCATCTGTAAGTCAGGTCATAGCCAGTGAAAGTCATCTGTAAGTCAGGTCATAGCCTGTATAAGTAAGGTCATAGCCAGTGTAAGTCAGGTCATAGCCTGTATAAGTCAGGTCATAGCCAGTGTAAGTCAGGTCATAGCCAGTGTAAGTCAGGTCATAGCCTGTGTAAGTCAGGTCATAGCCTGTATAAGTCAGGTCATAGCCTGTATAAGTCAGGTCATAGCCAGTGTAAGTCATGTCATTGCCTGTATAAGTCAGGTCATAGCCAGTGTAAGTCAGGTCATAGCCAGTGTAAGTCATCTGTAAGTTAGGTCATAGCCAGTGTAAGTCAGGTCATAGCCTGTATAAGTCAGGTCATAGCCAGTGTAAGTCAGGTCATAGCCTGTATAAGTCAGGTCATAGCCAGTGTAAGTCAGGTCATAGCCTGTATACGTCAGGTCATAGCCAGTGTAAGTCAGGTCATAGCCAGTGTAAGTCAGGTCATAGCCAGTGTAAGTCAGGTCATAGCCAGTGTAAGTCAGGTCATAGCCTGTATAAGTCAGGTCATAGCCAGTGTAAGTCATCTGTAAGTCAGGTCATAGCCAGTGTAAGTCAGGTCATAGCCAGTGTAAGTCAGGTCATAGCCTATATAAGTCAGGTCATAGCCAGTGTAAGTCAGGTCATAGCCTATATAAGTCAGGTCATAGCCTGTGTAAGTCAGGTCATAGCCAGTGTAAGTCATATGTAAGTCAGGTCATAGCCAGTGTAAGTCAGGTCATAGTCTGTATAAGTCAGGTCATAGCCAGTGTAAGTCATATGTAAGTCAGGTCATAGCCAGTGTAAGTCAGGTCATAGCCTGTATAAGTCAGGTCATAGCCAGTGTAAGTCAGGTCATAGCCTGTATAAGTCAGGTCATAGCCAGTGTAAGTCAGGTCATAGCCTGTATAAGTCAGGTCATAGCCTATATAAGTCAGGTCATAGCCAGTGTAAGTCAGGTCATAGCCAGTGTAAGTCATCTGTAAGTCAGGTCATAGTCTGTATAAGTCAGGTCATAGCCAGTGTAAGTCATCTGTAAGTCAGGTCATAGCCAGTGTAAGTCAGGTCATAGCCAGTGTAAGTCATATGTAAGTCAGGTCATAGCCAGTGTAAGTCAGGTCATAGCCAGTGTAAGTCATATGTAAGTCAGGTCATAGCCAGTGTAAGTCAGGTCATAGCCAGTGTAAGTCATATGTAAGTCAGGTCATAGCCAGTGTAAGTCAGGTCATAGCCAGTGTAAGTCATATGTAAGTCAGGTCATAGCCAGTGTAAGTCAGGGGGGGTAGAGATCTAAGAAATTAAATTGTGTCTACAGATACGCTGTATTCTGACCTTGACTTCGTTCCTTTATAAATCCGCACCATCTTTATGATCGATGATTTTGAGAGTGAAAACCTGAAATAAATAGAGGATTATAGAGTATTCCTTCCACACATGGCGCTTTCCTTTCATCCGCGAGACGTTTTTATTTTTTGGGAGGTGGGGGGGGGGGGCAAATTCTAGTATACCCAGGTTTAAACGGCTACGGTCTGAGTTCCATAACGATTCAAATAGCCGACACGGTCCTATAATCAGTGACAGTTATAAATGTATGTGGGTATAACTGACGGTAGCTGCCCGAAAGTGACTAATATTTAACACCATACACATTGTAAAAAAAATTAAATAAAATAAAAATACTAGTAAAAAGTCTGGGTATATAATTAGAATATTCTAGAAATCATAAATCAACTCGTTTGGCACTACACTGTAATTTACGCATGGCTATAGTACAGAAGTCTATAGTACAGAAGTCTACAGTACAGAAGTCTATAGTACAGAAGCCTACAGTACAGAAGCCTACAGTACAGAAGTCTACAGTACAGAAGTCTATAGTACAGAAGCCTACAGTACAGAAGCCTACAGTACAGAAGTCTATAGTACAGAAGGCTACAGTACAGAAGTCTATAGTACAGAAGTCTACAGTACAGAAGCCTACAGTACAGAAGTCTACAGTACAGAAGTCTATAGTACAGAAGTCTATAGTACAGAAGTCTATAGTACAGAAGCCTACAGTACAGAAGCCTACAGTACAGAAGTCTATAGTACAGAAGGCTACAGTACAGAAGTCTATAGTACAGAAGTCTACAGTACAGAAGCCTACAGTACAGAAGCCTACAGTACAGAAGCCTACAGTACAGAAGCCTACAGTACAGAAGTCTATAGTACAGAAGTCTATAGTACAGAAGCCTACAGTACAGAAGTCTACAGTACAGAAGTCTACAGTACAGAAGTCTATAGTACAGAAGTCTATAGTACAGAAGTCTACAGTACAGAAGCCTACAGTACAGAAGCCTACAGTACAGAAGCCTACAGTACAGAAGCCTACAGTACAGAAGTCTACAGTACAGAAGTCTACAGTACAGAAGCCTACAGTACAGAAGCCTACAGTACAGAAGCCTACAGTACATAAGTCTATAGTACAGAAGTCTACAGTACAGAAGTCTATAGTACAGAAGTCTATAGTACAGAAGCCTACAGTACAGAAGTCTACAGTACAGAAGCCTACAGTACAGAAGTCTATAGTACAGAAGTCTACAGTACAGAAGCCTACAGTACAGAAGTCTACAGTACAGAAGCCTACAGTACAGAAGCCTACAGTACATAAGTCTACAGTACAGAAGTCTACAGTACAGAAGTCTCCAAATTTGATCCCCAAGTTATGAGGCAAGAAATGCATCAACTTCACTGTGGAAAAGGTCATAGGTCGACATGCTTCAGTTGGCTGATCATATATGACTGGTTTTCACACGTGTCTCCAGCGATCACAAGGTAAAACAGAGCTAAAACAACTGTAATTTATATTTACAATCCCCCTTAATCCAAACGGCTTCCCCATTTACCTAGTTCCTATCGATGGCTCTTATCAATGTGTAAATAACAGTGCATTAGAATGGTGTTATTTTCTTATCAGGAAATATAAAGTAGAGCTGTTCAGTACAGAAGGCTACACAGGTTGCCTCGAACTTATTCATCGTTACAGAAGCCTCAGTATGGTGGGAAGTTTATAAGGGTCAGAATACAGAAGTCTATAGTACAGTCGTATCTGTAGACACAATTTAATTTCTTAGATCTCTACCCCCCCCAGTGCATTTATACGCTAAATCAGGTCCCCCCCTTAAGCCTAAATCAGGTCCCCCTTGTCAATTGGGTTAAAGTTAAAAGTTGGAAGAGTACAAAGTGAATTGAAAATAATGTCAATGTTAATTAGAAGCTTTTTTCATTAATCAATCTATGTTCTCTAGAACCACATGGTCTATCTACTAGAAACTAAGGCATAAAATAAAAAAATACTATATATGAATACTATATACATATATATACTAATACTATATACATATATATACTAATACTATATACATATATATACTAATACTATATACATATATATACTAATACTATAGTACATAAGTACTAATACTATATACATATATATACTAATACTATATACATATATATACTAATACTATATACATATATATACTAATACTATATACATATATACATACTAAGTCTACAGTAAAAAGTCTTATGTACAATTCTAAAAATGACTGAAGATTCAGACAGTCTCCAAATTTGATCCCCAAGACTATGAGGCAAGAAACCTGACTTACTGTGGAAAAGGTCATTATACATGACCTGATGACCTGACTTCAGTTGGACTGAGATGATACACTATGACTGGTTTTCACACTGGCTATCATCTCCACAGATGACTTATACAGGTATGAACTTACAGAGCTAAAAGGCTAACTGAATTTAGATGATTATACAATGACCCCTGAATCCAAACTGGCTATCATCTAACTTACAGATTTACACTGGTTCCTATCATGGCTCTTACAGATGACTTATAAATAACAGTGCATTAGAATGGATGACTTATTTTCTTATCAGATGAAATATAAAGACTAGACCTGACTTACAGATGACTTATACAGGCAGGTTGCCTGGCTATGACTTATTCATCCTGACTTACAGATGATCATAAAGATGGTGACTTACACTGACTATGACCTGACTTACAGATGACAAGGTCAGAATACAGCAGATGATCTGTAGACACAATTTAATTTGACTTAGATCTCTGACCTGACCAGTGCATTTATACAGATGACTTAAATCAGGTTCCCCCCTTACAGATGACTTAAATCAGGTCCCCCTTGTCAATTGACCTGTTAAAAGTTAAAACTTGGAAGAGTTGCAAAGTGAATTGAAAATAATGTCAATGACTTATACAGACTAATTAGATGCTTTTTTGACCTGATTAATCAATCTATCATCTCTAGAACCACATGGTCTATCCTGACTTACAAACTAAGGCATAAAATAAAAAATACTATATATGAATACCTATATACATATATATACTAATACAGATATACACTGGGCTATATACTAATACATATACATATATATACTAATACCTATATACATATATGACCTACTAATGACTATATACAGGCTATCATTTAAAAAGAAAGACTTTATGTTAATTGACTAAAAATGACTGAAGATTCAGGCTATGAGTGACTTACACTGGCTATGCTGGCTATCATCCTAACTTACAGATGACTTATACTGGGCTATGACCTATTACACTCTAACTTACAGATGACTTACACAGGCTATGATCTAACTTACAGATGACTTATACAGACTGACCTGACTTACAGATGACTTATACAGATGACCTGACTTACACTGGCTATCATCTAACTTACAGATGACTTATACAGACTATGACCTGACTTACACTGACTATGACCTGACTTACAGATGACTTACACTGGCTATGACCTGACTTACACTGGCTATCATCTAACTTACAGATGACTTATACAGGCTATGACCTGACTTACAGATGACTTATACAGGCTATGACCTGACTTACAGATGACTTATACAGACTATGACCTGACTTACACTGGCTATCATCTAACTTACAGATGACTTACACTGGGCTGGCTATCATCTAACTTACAGATGACTTATACAGACTATGACCTGACTTACACTGACTATGACCTGACTTACAGATGACTTATACAGGCTATCATCTAACTTACAGATGACTTATACAGACTATGACCTGACTTACAGATGACTTATACAGGCTATGACCTGACTTACACTGGCTATGACCTGACTTACAGATGACTATGACCTGACTTACAGATGACTTATACAGGCTATGACCTGACTTACACTGACTATGACCTGACTTACAGATGACTTACACTGGCTATGACCTGACTTACAGATGACTTATACAGACTATGACCTGACTTACAGATGACTTATACAGGCTATGACCTGACTTACACTGGCTATCATCTAACTTACAGATGACTTATACAGACTATGACCTGACTTACACTGGCTATCATCTAACTTACAGATGACTTATACAGACTATGACCTGACTTACACTGGCTATGACCTGACTTACAGATGACTTATACAGGCTATGACCTGACTTACAGATGACTTATACAGGCTATGACCTGACTTACACTGGCTATGACCTGACTTACAGATGACTTATACAGACTATGACCTGACTTACAGATGACTTATACAGGCTATGACCTGACTTACACTGGCTATGACCTGACTTACAGATGACTTATACAGGCTATGACCTGACTTACACTGGCTATGACCTGACTTACAGATGACTTACACTGGCTATGACCTGACTTATACAGACTATGACCTGACTTACAGATGACTTACACTGGCTATGACCTGACTTATACAGACTATGACCTGACTTACAGATGACTTACACTGGCTATGACCTGACTTACAGATGACTTACACTGGCTATGACCTGACTTATACAGACTATGACCTGACTTACACTGGCTATGACCTGACTTACAGATGACTTACACTGGCTATGACCTGACTTATACAGACTATGACCTGACTTACAGATGACTTACACTGGCTATGACCTGACTTACAGATGACTTACACTGGCTATGACCTGACTTATACAGACTATGACCTGACTTACACTGGCTATGACCTGACTTACAGATGACTTACACTGGCTATGACCTGACTTATACAGACTATGACCTGACTTACACTGGCTATGACCTGACTTACAGATGACTTACACTGGCTATGACCTGACTTATACAGACTATGACCTGACTTACACTGGCTATGACCTGACTTACAGATGACTTACACACTGGCTATGACCTGACTTACAGATGACTTATGACCTGACTTACAGATGACTTACACTGGCTATGACCTGACTTATACAGACTATGACCTGACTTACAGATGACTTACACTGGCTATGACCTGACTTATACAGACTATGACCTGACTTACAGATGACTTACACTGGCTATGACCTGACTTATACAGACTATGACCTGACTTACAGATGACTTACACTGGCTATGACCTGACTTACAGATGACAGACTATGACCTGACTTATACAGACTATGACCTGACTTACAGATGACTTACACTGTCTATGACCTGACTTATACAGACTATGGCCTGACTTACAGATGACTTACACTGGCTATGACCTGACTTACAGATGACTTACACTGGCTATGACCTGACTTATACAGACTATGACCTGACTTACAGATGACTTACACTGGCTATGACCTGACTAACAGACTGTTATCTGTCTGGACTCACCGGTCCCCTTCAGCCATTCCTTGAGTGTTTCAGTGACGTCGAAAGACAGCCAGCGGTCACTCCACTTGTTGGTGACGAAGTGTGATCCCAGGTATCGTCTGCTGTCGCCCAGCCCCTTGTAGAGCTCCAGGCGCTGCTCACTGCCAGACGGGATGTTAGTGGTTTTGATGAGCAGGCGGAGCTCAGCGCTGGAGAGTAGATGGTAGTCCCCAATGCTGGACCTCATCTCATTCAGGTTAAACAGCATCTGGTGCTTGGTGACATTCTTATCTGGGGCACACAGAGAGAGAGCAAGGGAGAGAGAAACAGTTGAGACAACAGTGTTCTCTTGTTATTTATCAATGTACTGTAGCTGCGTAGCATCAATGTACTGCAGCCGTGTAGCATCAATGTACTGTAGCCGCGTAGAATCAATGTACTGTAGCGTCAATGTACTGTAGCTGCGTAGAATCAATATACTGTAGCATCAATGTACTGTAGCCGCATAGCATCAATGTACTGTAGCATCAATGTACTGCAGCCGTGTAGCATCAATGTACTGTAGCCGCGTAGCATCAATGTACTGTAGCATCAATGTACTGTAGCCACGTAGCATCAATGTACTGTAGCCGCATAGCATCAATGTACTGTAGCATCAATGTACTGCAGCCGTGTAGCATCAATGTACTGTAGCCGCATAGCATCAATGTACTGTAGCATCAATGTACTGCAGCCGTGTAGCATCAATGTACTGTAGCCGCGTAGCATCAATGTACTGTAGCATCAATGTACTGCAGCCGTGTAGCATCAATATACTGTAGCCGCGTAGCATCAATGTACTGTAGCATCAATGTACTGTAGCATCAATGTACTGTAGCATCAATATACTGTAGCCGCGTAGCATCAATGTACTGTAGCATCAATGTACTGTAGCATGAATGTACTGTAGCCACGTAGCATCAATGTACTGTAGCCGCGTAACATCAATGTACTGCAGCCGTGTAGCATCAATATACTGGAGCCACGTAGCATCAATGTACTGTAGTCGCGTAGCCTCAATGTACTTTAGCCACGTAGCATCAATGTACTGTAGCATCAATGTACTGTAGTCGCGTAGCATCAATGTACTGTAGCATCAATGTACTGTAGCATCAATGTACTGTAGCATCAATGTACTGTAGCCGCGTAGCATCAATGTACTGTAGCCGCGTACGTCAATTTACTGGAGCCGCGTAGCATCAATGTACTTTAGCATCAATGTACTGTAGCATCAATGTACTGTAGCATCAATGTACTGTAGCCGCGTAGCATCAATGTACTGCAGCATCAATGTACTGTAGCCGCGTAGCATCAATGTACTGTAGCCACGTAGCATCAATGTACTGTAGCATCAATGTACTGTAGCCGCGTAGCATCAATGTACTGTAGCCACGTAGCATCAATGTGATTAGTTGCAAAAAATAATCATCAACAAACGGACTTCTTTTGAATCAACAATAGAGTTTCAACCATTGGGGTTGACTTCAGCTCTGGGAAGACTACATGTCCTTCTGCTCTACAGTATACAATTAACTGTACAGCTGCCTGTCTAACAAGTAGCCAGCCATTCCACCTGTACTCTTATACTGTTGGGCTTGCCTTATAAGAAACCCCTCTGAGTGTATCATATCTAGTCTATATGTGGTTCATGGCAGAGTAGAACATTCCTCCTGGTTTGTAGAGCGAAGCAGAGACAAGCCACCGATGGCTCTAAACAACATCCATTATACCAGGCATTTTATCACACAGTTATAAGTCAGACAGAGACAGACCAGATAATGGAGAGAAAAGATATATAGTACAGAGAGAGGGGGGAAGGGAAGGGTGGATGAGGGTGGAGGGTGGATGAGGGTGGAGGAGGTGCAGAGGGGATGTGGGAGGCAAGGACAGGAAGAGAGCTGTCACATGTTACATAGAATAGAGCGAGAGAGAGAGAGAGAGGGTGTGAAAAAAGTGAAAAGTGAACCGTAGTAGACATGCGCATAGATACGGTGTGGAAACCTACAAGGGGGAGACAGAGGGGGAGACAGAGGGGGAGACAGAGGGAGGAGGTAGAGGGGGAGACAGAGGGGGAGACAGAGGGAGGAGGTAGAGGGGGAGACAGAGGGGAGAGACAGAGGGGGAGACAGAGGGAGGAGGTAGAGGGGGAGACAGAGGGAGGAGGTAGAGGGGGAGACAGAGGGGGAGACAGAGGGAGGAGGTAGAGGGGGAGACAGAGGGGAGAGACAGAGGGAGGAGGTAGAGGGGGAGACAGAGGGGAGAGACAGAGGGAGGAGGTAGAAGGGGAGACAGAGGGGAGAGACAGAGGGAGGAGGTAGAGGGGGAGACAGAGGGGAGAGACAGAGGGAGGAGGTAGAAGGGGAGACAGAGGGAGAGACAGAGGGAGGAGGTAGAGGGGGAGACAGAGGGGAGAGACAGAGGGAGGAGGTAGAGGGGGAGACAGAGGGGAGAGACAAAGGGAGGAGGTAGAGGGGGAGACAGAGGGGAGAGACAGAGGGAGGAGGTAGAGGGGGAGACAGAGGGGAGAGACAGAGGGAGGAGGTAGAAGGGGGAGACAGAGGGGAGAGACAGAGGGAGGAGGTAGAGGGGGGAGACAGAGGGGAGAGACAGAGGGAGGAGGTAGAGGGGGGAGGAGCTGTCTGCGTGCGTGTGGCACCCTGGGTCTGGCCCAGGACCAAACCTCTGTTTTGCCCCAGCCTGTTACAGCTCAATACCTGCCCTAACCCTGTTACATCAGCCTGCTCCATCTCAATACCAGCCCTAACACTGTTACATCAGCCTGCTCCATCTCAATACCTGCCCTAACCCTGCTACAGCTCAATACCAGCCCTAACCCTGTTACATCAGCCTGCTCCATCTCAATACCTGCCCTAACCCTGCTACAGCTCAATACCAGCCCTAACCCTGTTACATCAGCCTGCTCCATCTCAATACCTGCCCTAACCCTGCTACAGCTCAATACCAGCCCTAACCCTGCTACAGCTCAATACCAGCCCTAACCCTGTTACATCAGCCTGCTCCATCTCAATACCTGCCCTAACCCTGCTACAGCTCAATACCAGCCCTAACCCTGCTACAGCTCAATACCAACCCTAACCCTGTTACATCAGCCTGCTCCATCTCAATACCTGGCCTAACCCTGCTACAGCTCAATACCAACCCTAACCCTGCTACAGCTCAATACCTGCCCTAACCCTGCTACAGCTCAATACCAACCCTAACCCTGCTACAGCTCAATACCTGCCCTAACCCTGCTACAGCTCAATACCAGCCCTAACCCTGTTACAGCTGAATACCAGCCCTAACCCTGCTACAGCTCAATACCAGCCCTAACCCTGCTACAGCTCAATACCAACCCTAACCCTGTTACATCAGCCTGCTCCATCTCAATACCTGGCCTAACCCTGCTACAGCTCAATACCAACCCTAACCCTGCTACAGCTCAATACCAGCCCTAACCCTGCTACAGCTCAATACCAGCCCTAACCCTGTTACACCTCAATACCAGCCCTAACCCTGCTACAGCTCAATACCAACCCTAACCCTGTTACATCAGCCTGCTCCATCTCAATACCTGGCCTAACCCTGTTACAGCTGAATACCAGCCCTAACCCTGCTACAGCTCAATACCTGCCCTAACCCTGTTACAGCTCAATACCAGCCCTAACCCTGTTACATCAGCCTGCTCCATCTCAATACCAGCCCTAACCCTGCTACAGCTCAATACCAGCCCTAACCCTGCTACAGCTCAATACCAGCCCTAACCCTGTTACACCTCAATACCAGCCCTAACCCTGCTACAGCTCAATACCAACCCTAACCCTGTTACATCAGCCTGCTCCATCTCAATACCTGGCCTAACCCTGCTACAGCTCAATACCAACCCTAACCCTGCTACAGCTCAATACCTGCCCTAACCCTGCTACAGCTCAATACCAACCCTAACCCTGCTACAGCTCAATACCTGCCCTAACCCTGCTACAGCTCAATACCAGCCCTAACCCTGTTACAGCTGAATACCAGCCCTAACCCTGCTACAGCTCAATACCAGCCCTAACCCTGCTACAGCTCAATACCAACCCTAACCCTGTTACATCAGCCTGCTCCATCTCAATACCTGGCCTAACCCTGCTACAGCTCAATACCAACCCTAACCCTGCTACAGCTCAATACCTGCCCTAACCCTGCTACAGCTCAATACCAACCCTAACCCTGCTACAGCTCAATACCTGCCCTAACCCTGCTACAGCTCAATACCAGCCCTAACCCTGTTACAGCTGAATACCAGCCCTAACCCTGCTACAGCTCAATACCTGCCCTAACCCTGTTACAGCTCAATACCAGCCCTAACCCTGTTACATCAGCCTGCTCCATCTCAATACCAGCCCTAACCCTGCTACAGCTCAATACCAGCCCTAACCCTGCTACAGCTCAATACCAGCCCTAACCCTGCTACAGCTCAATACCAGCCCTAACCATGCTATAGCTCAATACCAGCCCTAACCCTGTTACACCTCAATACCAGCCCTAACCCTGCTACAGCTCAATACCAGCCCTAACCCTGCTACAGCTTAATAACAGCCCTAACCCTGCTACAGCTCAATAACAGCCCTAACCCTGCAACAGCTCAATACCAACCCTAACCCTGCTACAGCTCACTACCTGCCCTAAGCCTGTTACATCAGCCTGCTCCATCTAAATACCAGCCCTAACCCTGCTACAGCTCAATACCTGCCCTAACCCTGCTACAGCTCAATAACAGCCCTAACCCTGCTACAGATCAATACCAGCCCTAACCCTGCTACAGCTCAATACCTGCCCTAACCCTGTTACAGCTCAATACCAGCCCTAACCCTGTTACATCTCAATACCAGCCCTAACCCTGCTACAGCTCAATACCAGCCCTAACCCTGCTACAGCTCAATACCAACCCTAACCCTGTTACATCAGCCTGCTCCATCTCAATACCAGCCCAAACCCTGCTACAGCTCAATACCAGCCCTAACCCTGTTACAGCTCAATACCAGCCCTAACCCTGCTACAGCTCAATACCAGCCCTAACCCTGTTACATCAGCCTGCTCCAGCTCAATACCAGCCCTAACCCTGCTACAGCTCAATACCAACCCTAACCCTGCTACAGCTCAATACCAACCCTAACCCTGCTACAGCTCAATACCAGCCCTAACCCTGCTACAGCTCAATACCAGCCCTAACCCTGCTACAGCTCAATACCAACCCTAACCCTGTTACAGCTCAATACCAGCCCTAACCCTGCTACAGCTCAATACCAGCCCTAACCCTGCTACAGCTCAATACCAGCCCTAACCCTGCTACAGCTCAATACCAACCCTAACCCTGTTACAGCTCAATACCAGCCCTAACCCTGCTACAGCTCAATACCAGCCCTAACCCTGCTACAGCTCAATACCAGCCCTAACCCTGCTACAGCTCAATACCAGCCCTAACCCTGCTACAGCTCAATACCAGCCCTAACCCTGTTACAGCTCAATACCAGCCCTAACCCTGCTATAGCTCAATACCAGCCCTAACCCTGCTACAGCTCAATACCAGCCCTAACCCTGCTACAGCTCAATACCAGCCCTAACCCTGCTACAGCTCAATACCAGCTCAATACCAGCCCTAACCCTGCTACAGCTCAATACCAGCCCTAACCAACCAACCCTAACCCTGTTACAGCTCAATACCAGCCCTAACCCTGCTATAGCTCAATACCAGCCCTAACCCTGCTACAGCTCAATACCAGCCCTAACCCTGCTACAGCTCAATACCAGCCCTAACCCTGCTACAGCTCAATACCAGCCCTAACCCTGCTACAGCTCAATACCAGCCCTAACCCTGCTACAGCTCAATACCAGCCCTAACCCTGCTACAGCTCAATACCAGCCCTAACCCTGCTACAGCTCAATACCAGCCCTAACCCTGCTACAGCTCAATACCAGCCCTAACCCTGTTACAGCTCAATACCAGCCCTAACCCTGCTACAGCTCAATACCAGCCCTAACCCTGCTATAGCTCAATACCAGCCCTAACCCTGCTATAGCTCAATACCAGCCCTAACCCTGCTACAGCTCAATACCAGCCCTAACCCTGCTACAGCTCAATACCAGCCCTAATCCTGCTATAGCTCAATACCAGCCCTAACCCTGCTACAGCTCAATACCAGCCCTAATCCTGCTACAGCTGCCCGTTAGAGCTCAATATTATCTCTGCTGCTGAGCTCCAGTGAACCCACTTTGATAGCAGAGACCTGGAGACAGAACCAGTCCATACCAGGAAGAGCCAACACTTTACTATACATAACTGTTATTTATCATTAGTATGTACACTAAGCTAGTGAGAGCTAGTCAACGTGCAGTGACCCCCCGCGCACTGAGATCGGACGATAACTAAGAGTCACAAGCCAGCCTCCTGCTTCGTCAAGTTGACTTAAATTACAACATGTTGTGAGCAAGAGATCGGGTGTCGGACATACGCGGCTGGTTTGCCGTACACATCCATAATACAGTAGAGGGCAGAGGCCATTATAGGGCACTAGGGAAACACAGTATTTGCAGTGAATAAATCCACTTCCCCTTTTCAATACCTTATCAGTTGCAATAGAGTACTTTCCCCGTTGATACTTTTGCTTTCCGTTTAACACCCAGTTAACATACACGTCAGTGGCAGATGCATGATGGGCACTGCTATTTTGGGCTCCCGAGTTGCGCAACGGTCCGAGGCACCGCATCTCAGCGCTTGAGGCGTCACTACATACAACCCTGGTTTGAATCCAGGCTGTATCACAACCGTCCCGTGATTGGGAGTCCCATTAGAGCGGCGCACAATTGGCCCAGCGTCGTTCCGGGTTTGGCCGTCATTGTAAAACTATATGTTGCTGTAGCATCTCTATAGAAACTGCATAGATGACAACAACAACCTAATCATTATCTAGCTGGAGCTAGCTTAGAGCATCAGGCTAGCTGTGTGCAGACCAATCCCTGGCCTTACAGTACAGTACGATAGGTCCTGCATGTTAGTGTAAATGTGTAGAGCCTCCACCCTGCATGGTGTTCTATTCTAGGAGGTGAGTGTTAGCTTTAGCTGTGTGTTAGCATGTTAGTGTAAATGTGTAGAGCCTCCACCCTGCATGTTGTTCTATTCTAGGAGGTGAGTGTTAGCTTTAGCTGTGGGAAGTAGGGCTGCAGAGGGTGCTGCAACACCCTCTGAAAAATCTGATAATAAAACATTTAAAAAAGAATATTAATTTTGAAAATAAATTTAAATATTATTTTTTTCTCATAAAAGTAGTGCAGATAATATCCGTCTGCAGCGTGAGTAAAAAGACTACTAAACTACTTCCACCGGCTATGAGTGTATGGAGTGTGTAATGAGTGTGTAATGAGTGTGTAATGAGTGTGTAATGAATGTTACCAGAATAGGTGTGGGGACAGGAAGCCCTGTATGGCATGCTAGGTTAGAGTGGAACCCCATCCCCCTTGTGTGTTAGGCTGCATGCTAACCCTGGGCGTGGGGGGGGATTTGTGTGTTTAATCAAGGCCTCCTCTCTAACCCAAGTAAGCCAGGGACAGCTGTTGTGACAGGCAGAGAGATAGACAGCTCTGTAATTACACTGGGAGGAACCAGATTCCTGCAGGAAGGCTTTATACCTGTTGCTCCTACCTCCTCCACACTGAAATACATACACACAGTTCATTCGGGAAAAGTATTCAGACGTGTTGACTTTGTTCCACATTTTGTTACGTTACAGCCATATTCTAAGAGGGATAATAAGAAATAAAATGTAGCTCATCTATCTACACACAATGCCCCATAATGACAAACAAAAAACGTTTTTTTTAGACAGACAGACAGACAGAACAGACATACAGAACAGACAGGCAGAACAGACAGACAGAACAGACAGGCAGAACAGACAGACAGAACAGACAGACAGAACAGACAGAACAGACAGGCAGAACAGACAGACAGAACAGACAGAACAGACAGACAGACAGAGAAGACATACAGAACAGACATACAGAACAGACACACAGGCAGAACAGACAGACAGAACAGAGCACACAGACAGAACAGACAGACAGAACAGACAGACAGACAGACAGACAGACAGACAGACAGACAGACAGACAGACAGAACAGACAGAGCAGACATAGAGAACAGACACACAGAACAAACAGAACAGATCATCAGAACAGACAGACAGAACAGACTAACCCTAACCCTACAAAATTGACAAAAAAAATACATACTCAGCAAACTGTCTATCACAGTGCCATCCGTTTTGTCACCAAAGCCCCATATACCACCCACCACTGCGACCTGTACGCTCTCGTTGGCTGGCCCTCACTACATATTTGTCGCAAGATCCACTGGCTCCAGGTCATCTATAAGTCTCTGCTAGGTAAAGCCCCGCCTTATCTCAGCTCACTGGTCACCATAGCATCACCCACCCGTAGCACGCGCTCCAGCAGGTATATTTCACTGGTCATCCCCAAAGCCAACACTTCCTTTGGCCGCCTTTCCTTCCAGTTCTCTGCTGCCAATGACTGGAACGAATTGCAAAAATCGCTGAAGTTGGAGACTTATATCTCCCTCACTAACTTTAACAACACTATCAACAAGGCAGGTCCTTCAGGCCCTAGTTTTGACACACCTGGACTACTGTTCAGTCGTGTGGTCAGGTGCCACAATGAGGGACGTAGGAAAATTGCAATTGGTTCAGAACAGGGCAGCACGGCTGGTTCAGAACAGGGCAGCACGGCTGGTTCAGAACAGGGCAGCACGGCTGGTTCAGAACAGGGCAGCACGGCTGGTTCAGAACAGAGCAGCACGGCTGGTTCAGAACAGGGCAGCACGGCTGGTTCAGAACAGGGCAGCACGGCACAGTCACCAAGTCCAGAACAGACTATGGGAGGTGCACAGTAAGAGTAGCTGGAAGAGTAGCTGCTGCCTCGGGATGAACTAATGGAGATCCATAATAAACCCCAGGAAGAGTAGCTACTGCCTTGGCAGGAACTAATGGGGATCCATAATAAACCCCAGGAAGAGTAGCTGCTGCCTTGGCAGGAACTAATGGGGATCCATAATAAACCCCAGGAAGAGTAGCTGCTGCCTTGGCAGGAACTAATGGGGATCCATAATAAACCCCAGGAAGAGTAGCTGCTGTCTTGGCAGGAACTAATGGGGATCCATAATAAACCCCAGGAAGAGTAGCTGCTGCTTTGGCAGGAACTAATGGGGATCCATAATAAACCCCAGGAAGAGTAGCTGCTGCCTTGGCAGGAACTAATGGGGATCCATAATAAACCCCAGGAAGAGTAGCTGCTGCTTTGGCAGGAACTAATGGGGATCCATAATAAACCCCAGGAAGAGTAGCTGCTGCCTTGGCAGGAACTAATGGGGATCCATAATAAACCCCAGGAAGAGTAGCTGCTGCCTTGGCAGGAACTAATGGGGATCCATAATAAACCCCAGGAAGAGTAGCTGCTGCCTTGGCAGGAACTAATGGGGATCCATAATAAACCCCAGGAAGAGTTGCTGCTGTCTTGGCAGGAACTAATGGGGATCCATAATAAACCCCAGGAAGAGTTGCTGCTGTCTTGGCAGGAACTAATGGGGATCCATAATAAACCCCAGGAAGAGTTGCTGCTGTCTTGGCAGGAACTAATGGGGATCCATAATAAACCCCAGGAAGAGTTGCTGCTGTCTTGACAGGAACTAATGGGGATCCATAATAAACCCCAGGAAGAGTTGCTGCTGTCTTGGCAGGAACTAATGGGGATCCATAATAAACCCCAGGAAGAGTTGCTGCTGTCTTGGCAGGAACTAATGGGGATCCATAATAAACCCCAGGAAGAGTAGCTGATGCCTTGGCAGGAACTAATGGGGATCCATAATAAACCCCAGGAAGAGTAGCTGCTGTCTTGGCAGGAACTAATGGGGATCCATAATAAACCCCAGGAAGAGTAGCTGCTGCTTTGGGGGATCCAGGAACCCCAGGAAGAGTAGCTGCTGCCTTGGCAGGAACTAATGGGGATCCATAATAAACCCCAGGAAGAATAGCTGCTGCCTTGGCAGGAACTAATGGGGATCCATAATAAACCCCAGGAAGAATAGCTGCTGCCTTGGGGATCCAGGAAGAGTAGCTGCTGCCTTGGCAGGAACTAATGGGGATCCATAATAAACCCCAGGAAGAGTAGCTGCTGCCTTGGCAGGAACTAATGGGGATCCATAATAAACCCCAGGAAGAATAGCTGCTGCCTTGGCAACAGGAACTAACGGGGATCATTAATACAAATACACATCTATTTAGAGATATGCTCAATCCAGAAAGAATCCAAAAGCGATGTCTGTTTTTTTAATTTACATTTTTTTTTTCACCTTTATTTAACCAGGGAGGCTAGTTGAGAACAAGTTCTCATTTGCAACTGCAACCTGGCCAAGATAAAGCAAAGCAGTGTGACACAAACAACAACACAGAGTTACACATAGAATTAACAAACGTACAGTCAATAACACAATAGACAGCCTCCTGGGTGGCGCAGTGTTCTAGGGCACTGCATTCCAGTGCTAGCTGTGCCACCAGAGACTCTGGGTTCGCGCCCAGGCTGCGACCGGGAGGTCCGTCGGGCGATGCACAATTGGTCTAGCGTCGTCTGGGTTAGGGAGGGTTTGACCGGTAGGGATATCCTTGTCTCATCGCGCACTAGCGACACCTGTGGCGGGCCGGGCGCAGTGCACCCTGACCAGGTCGCTAGGTGTACGGTGTTTCCTCCGACACATTGGTGCGGCTGGCTTCCGGGTTGGAGGCGGGCTGTGTTAAGAAGCAGCGCGGCTTGGTTGGGTTGTGTTTCGGAGGACGCATGGCTCTCGACCTTCGTCTCTCCCGAGCCCGTACGGCAGTTGTAGCGATGAGACAAGATAGTGCGTCCAGACTTCTTAGCTACTGTTGTATCTATATGTTTTGACCATGACAGTTTACAATCTAGGGTTACTCCAAGCAGTTTAGTCTCCTCAACTTGCTCAATTTCCACATTATTCATTACAATATTTAGTTGAGGTTTAGGGTTTAGTGAATGATTTGTCCCAAATACAATGCTTTTAGTTTTATAAATATTTAGGACTAACTTATTCCTTCCCACCCTCTCTGAAACTAACTGCAACTCTTTAAGTGTTGCAGTCATTTCAGTAGCTGTAGTAGCTGACATGTATAGTGTTGAGTCATCTGCATACATAGACACTCTGGCTTTACTCAAAGTCAGTGGCATGTTGTTAGTAAAGATTTGTAAGTCGCTCTGGATAAGAGCGTCTGCTAAATGACTTAAATGTAATGTAAAATGATTGAAAGAAACAAGGGGCCTAAACAGCTACCATGGGGAATCCCTGATTCTACCTCGATTATGTTTGCGAGGCTTCCGTCAAAGAACACCCTCTGTGTTCTGTTAGACAAGTCACTGTTTATCCACACGTGTGCTACAGTTTGCGGGCGACTTTTCACAAATCTGAGAAGAATGAGGGATTGCGTTCCTCGATGAAAATGTGTGTAATTAACCAAGTCTTTAACTAACCAAGTCATTAAGTAACCAAATTATTAAGTAACCAAGTCATTTAGCCTTCAATCTACTTATGTACAATGACTTATGGGCTGGTAGAAATACATCTCAGTCAACCACCAGTAAGTAAACATGCTCCTGACCCACTGAGGTCTGGGACCCTAACCACTCCGAGTGAAGCTGGGCCATGTACAGCACAGAGCAAGAGCAGAACGAGCCCTTCTTTTGATTGGTTGGACCAGACACATGACACAGGAATATAAAAGTAGGAAGCTGAACGTAAATGCAATAGAGTAGGGTGACTTCTGTACTGAGTCACGTTTTCATTGGGAGCTCAAATGGAAAGTACATAATGTTCCAGAATGATAACAGAAAAGTTATGATGCGGTGGCTTCCCTATAGGCACCAGGGTTACAAGGCTCCCTATAGGCACCAGGGCTACAAGGCTTCCCTATAGGCACCGGGGTTACAAGGCTTCCCTATAGGCACCAGGGTTATAAGGCTTCCCTATAGGCACCAGGGTTACAAGGCTCACTATAGGCACCAGTGTTACAAGGCTCCCTATAGGCACCAGGGTTACAAGGCTCCCTATAGGCACCAGGGTTACAAGGCTTCCCTATAGGCACCAGGGTTACAAGGCTCCCTATAGGCACCAGGGTTACAAGGCTCACTATAGGCACCAGTGTTACAAGGCTCCCTATAGGCACCAGGGCTACAAGGCTTCCCTATAGGCACCGGGGTTACAAGGCTTCCCTATAGGCACCAGGGTTATAAGGCTTCCCTATAGGCACCAGGGTTACAAAGCTCACTATAGGCACCAGTGTTACAAGGCTCCCTATAGGCACCAGGGCTACAAGGCTTCCCTATAGGCACCGGGGTTACAAGGCTTCCCTATAGGCACCAGGGTTACAAGGCTTCCCTATAGGCACCAGGGTTACAAGGCTTCCCTATAGGCACCAGGGTTACAAGGCTCCCTATAGGCACCAGGGCTACAAGGCTTCCCTATAGGCACCGGGGTTACAAGGCTTCCCTATAGGCACCAGGGTTATAAGGCTTCCCTATAGGCACCAGGGTTACAAAGCTCCCTATAGGCACCAGGGTTACAAGGCTTCCCTATTGGCACCAGGGTTACAAGGCTCCCTATAGGCACTAGGGTTACAAGGCTTCTCTATAGGCACCAGGTGGCTTCCCTATAGGCAGCAGGGTTACAAGGCTTCCCTATAGGCACCGGGGTTACAAGGCTTCCCTATAGGCACCAGGGTTACAAGGCTTCCCTATAGGCACCAGGGTTACAAGGCTTCCCTATAGGCACTGGGGTTACAAGGCTTCCCTATAGGCACCAGGGTTACAAGGCTTCCCTATAGGCAGCAGGGTTACAAGGCTTCCCTATAGGCACCAGGGTTACAAGGCTTCCCTATAGCCATCAGGGTAACAAGGCTTCCCTATAGCCATCAGGGTAACAAGGCTTCCCTATAGCCACCAGGGTAACAAGGCTTCCCTATAGCCACCAGGGTAAAAATGCTTCCCTGTAGGCATCAGGTGCCTTCCCTATAGCCATCAGGTGGCTTCCCTATAGCCATCAGGGTTACAAGGCTTCCCTATAGCCATCAGGGTAACAAGGCTTCCCTATAGCCATCAGGGTAACAAGGCTTCCCTATAGCCATCAGGGTTACAAGGCTTCCCTGTAGGCATCAGGTGGCTTCCCTAAAGTCATCAGGGTTACAAGGCTTCCCTGTAGGCATCAGCTGGCAACCCTATAGCATCACAGTTACAAGGCTTCCCTGTAGGCATCAGATGGCTTCCCTATAGGCACCGGGGTTACAAGGCTTCCCTATAGGCACCAGGGTTACAAGGCTTCCCTATAGCCATCAGGGTAACAAGGCTTCCCTATAGCCATCAGGTTAACAAGGCTTCCCTATAGCCATCAGGGTAACAAGGCTTCCCTATAGCCATCAGGGTAACAAAGATTCCCTATAGCCATCAGGTGACTTCCCTATAGGCACCAGGGTTACAAGGCTTCCCTATAGCCATCAGGGTAACAAGGCTTCCCTATAGCCATCAGGTTAACAAGGCTTCCCTATAGCCATCAGGGTAACAAGGCTTCCCTATAGCCATCAGGGTAACAAAGCTTCCCTATAGCCATCAGGGTAACAAAGCTTCCCAATAGCCATCAGGTTAACAAGGCTTCCCTATAGCCATCAGGCTAACAAAGCTTCCCTATAGCCATCATGGTAACAAGGCTTCCCTATAGCCATCAGGGTAACAAAGCTTCCCTATAGCCATCAGGGTAACAAGGCTTCCCTATAGCCATCAGGGTAACAAGGCTTCCCTATAGCCATCAGGGTAACAAAGCTTCCCTATAGCCATCAGGGTAACAAAGCTTCCCTATTGCCATCAGGGTAACAAAGCTTCCCAATAGCCATCAGGGTAACAAGGCTTCCCTATAGCCATCAGGTTAACAAGGCTTCCCTATTGCCATCAGGGTAACAAGGTTTCCCTATAGCCATCAGGTTAACAAGGCTTCCCTATAGCCATCAGGGTAACAAGGCTTCCCTATAGCCATCAGGGTAACAAAGCTTCCCAATAGCCATCAGGGTAACAAAGCTTCCCTATAGCCATCAGGGTAACAAGGCTTCCCAATAGCCATCAGGGTAACAAAGCTTCCCTATAGCCATCAGGGTAACAAAGCTTCCCTATAGCCATCAGGGTAACAAGGCTTCCCTATTGCCATCAGGGTAACAAAGCTTCCCAATAGCCATCAGGTTAACAAGGCTTCCCGATAGCCATCAGGGTAACAAAGCTTCCCTATAGCCATCAGGGTAACAAGGCTTCCCAATAGCCATCAGGTTAACAAGGCTTCCCGATAGCCATCATTTGGCTTTAGCTGATGATAATGATGATGAAGATGTGAAAGTGATTGTGTCATTCAGTTCCTCCCTTATGCTCTTATCTTAATGAGTCTGTCTGATCCTTGTGATCTTTTGACGAGATGCTGTAGATCTAACCAGCATGCAACAAACTGGTAGTCGTACTGTCCTCAATCTCCTCAATGATTATCTAACCATTCCTTCTCTCTCAACGCTCACACACACACACACGCACACACACACGCACACACACACACACACACACACACACACACACACACACACACACACACACACACACACACACACACACACACACACACTGGAGGTCGACAAAGTCGTTGGGTTGTCCAGTAAACATCTCGGTTAAGGAGCAGAGTGGAATCCGGATGTTCGGTTGTGTTCTGCACAGCAAAGGTACTGTTAGGAGGAAACCAAGACTCCCTTTGGGCACCAAGTCTAGCGGATCTGAGTCATTGACAAACCATCTCCCAGAGCAGCCTAGCTTCCCTATCGCCTTCCTTCCTGTTCCTGCCAAGCTGCCCTGTCCCAAACACACTGATAATAACACGAGGGGGGAGAGAGGGAGGGAGAGAACCAATAAGTGACAGAGCAGTGAAGGGAGAACCCAACACTCACGTTACAGGAAACCCCCTACCCTGAGGGAGAGAGAGAGAGAGAGATTAGAGAGAACAGAGAGAATGAGCAGAAAGATTTCTACTCTTACCCTTCTTCTCTCCATCCTCCTCTTCTACCCCCATTAGTGATACGCTGTTATTTGGTGTTCATCTCAGCAGAACAACATTCCCTGTCTTCTGTAGTGTTTGTTCTTCCTGTTGGTCTATGTTCACTGCTCAACACAGGACACCTACTGTATCTAACCCTAACTCTGTCTTTAGAGACAGGACATCTATCTAACCCCCTACCCTAGCTTTGTCTTTAGAGACAGGACATCTATCTAACCCCCTACCCTAACTCTGTCTTTAGAGACAGGACATCTATCTAACCCTAACTCTGTCTTTAGAGACAGGGCATCTATATAACCCTAACTCTGTCTTTAGAGACAGGACATCTATCTAACCCCCTACCCCAACTCTGTCTTTAGAGACAGGACATCTATCTAACCCTAACTTTGTCTTTAGAGACAGGACATCTATCTAACCCTAACTTTGTCTTTAGAGACAGGACATCTATCTAACCCCCTACCCCAACTCTGTCTTTAGAGACAGGACATCTATCTAACCCTAACTTTGTCTTTAGAGACAGGACATCTATCTAACCCTAACCCTTTGTCTTTAGAGACAGGACATCTATCTAACCCTAACCCTAACTCTGTCTTTAGAGACAGGACATCTATCTAACCCTAACTTTGTCTTTAGAGACAGGACATCTATCTAACCCTAACTGTCTTTAGAAGTAGTTGATAAGAGGACGAGATCAGGTGAAAAATAGAGGATGGCTGAGCAGAGTGGAGAAGAGGAAAATAAGAAGAAGAAGAGAAGAAGAAGAGGGAAAGAAGAGGAGACAAAGAAGAGGAGGAGAAGAAAGGGAGTAGAAGAAGAGAAGAAGAGGAGAAGAAGAGAAGAGGAGAAGAAGAGGAGAAGAAGAGGAGAAGAAGAGAAGGAGAAGAAGAGGAGAAGAAGATGAGGAGAAGAAGAGGAGGAGAAGAGAAGAAGAGGAGGAGAAGAAGAGGAGAAGAGGAGAAGAAGAGAAGGGGAGAATAGGAGAAGAAGAAGAGGAGAAGAGGAGAAGAGAAGAGAAGGACAAGAGAAGAAGAGGAGAAGAAGAAGCAGAGAAGAAGAGAAGAGGAGAAGAAGAGAGGAAGAAGAAAAATAAGAGAACAAGAAGAAGAAGAGAAGAGAAGAAGAGGATAAGAGAAGAGGAGGAGAAGAGAAGAAGAAGAAGAGGACAAGAAGAAGAGAAGAAGAGGAGAAGAAGAAGGGGGAAAGAAGAGGAGACAAAGAAGAGGAGGAGAAGAAAGGGAGAAGAAGAAGAGAAGAAGAGGAGGAGAAGAGAAGAGGAGAAGAAAGGGAGAAGAAGAAGAGAAGAGGAGAAGAAGAGGAGGAGAAGAAGAGGAGAAGATGAGGAGAAGAAGAAGAAGAGAAGAATAGAAGAAGAGGAGAAGAAGAGGAGGAGGAGAAGAGGAGAAGAAGAGAAGGGGAGAATAGGAGAAGAAGAAAAGGAGAAGAGGAGAAGAGAAGGACAAGAGAAGAAGAGGAGAAGAAGAAGCAGAGAAGAAGAGAAGAGGAGAAGAAGAGAGGAGAAGAGAAGAAGAAGGGGAAGAAGAAGAATACGAGAACAAGAAGAAGAAGAGAGGAGAAGAGGAGGAGAAGAGAAGAAGAAGAAGAGAAGAAGAGGAGAAGAGAAGAGGAGGAGAAGAGAAGAAGAAGAAGAGGACAAGAAGAAGAGAAGAAGAGGAGAAGAAGAAGAGGAGAAGACGAATAAGAGGAGAAGAGAAGAAGAGGAGAAGAGCAGAAGAAGAAGAGGACAAGAAGAAGAGGAGAAGAAGAAGAGGAGAAGACGAATAAGAGGAGAAGAGAAGAAGAGGACAAGAAGAAGAGGAGAAGAGAAGAAGAAGAAGAGGAGAAGAAGAAGAGAAGAAGAGGAGAAGAGAAGAGGAGAAGAAGAAGAGAAGAAGAAGAGAAGAAGAGGAGAAGAAGAAGAGAAGAAGAAGAGAAGAGGAGAAGAAGAAGCGAAGAAGATGAGAAGAGGACAAGAAGAAGAGGAGAAGAAGAAGAGGAGAACAAGAAGAGGACAAGAAGAAGAGGAGAAGAGAAGAAGAGGACAAGAAGAAGAGAAGAGAAGAAGAGGAGAAGAAGAAGAGAAGAGAAGAAGAGGAGAAGAAGAAGAAGAGGAGAATAGGAGAAGAAGAGGAGACGAATGGGAGAAGAAGAGAAGAGGAGAAGAGGAGAAGAAGAGGAGAAGAAGAGAAGAGGAGAAGAGAAGAGGAGAAGAAGAGGAGAAGAAGAAGAGAAGAGGAGAAAGAAGAGGAGAAGAGGAGAAGAAGAGAAGAAGAAGAAGAAGAGGAGAAGAAGAAGAGGAGAAGAAGAGAGAGAAGAAGGGGAGAAGAAGAAGAGGAGAAGAAGAGGAGAAGAAGAGAAGAGGAGAAGAGGAGAAGAAGAGGAGAACAAGAAGAGGACAAGAAGAAGAGGAGAAGAGAAGAAGAGGACAAGAAGAAGAGGAGAAGAGAAGAAGAAGAAGTGGACAAGAAGAAGAGAAGAGAAGAAGAGGAGAAGAAGAAGAAGAGGAGAATAGGAGAAGAAGAGGAGACGAATGGGAGAAGAAGAAGAGAAGAAGAAGAGGAGAAGAAGAGAAGAGGAGAAGAGGAGAAGAAGAAGAAGAGGAGAATAGGAGAAGAAGAGGACAAGAAGATAGGTGAAGAAGAGGAGAAGAAGAAGAGGAGAAGAAGAGAAGAGGAGAAGAGAAGAGGAGAAGACGAGGAGAAGATGAGAAGAAGAAGAGGAGAAGAAGAGGAGAAGAGAAGAAGAAGAGAAGAGGAGAAGAAGAGGAGAAGAGGAGGAGAAGAAGAAGAGGAGAAGAAGAAGAGGAGAAGAAGAA
This sequence comes from Oncorhynchus nerka, assembly GCF_034236695.1. Taxonomy (NCBI): domain Eukaryota; kingdom Metazoa; phylum Chordata; class Actinopteri; order Salmoniformes; family Salmonidae; genus Oncorhynchus; species Oncorhynchus nerka. The sequence goes on from NC_088409.1 coordinate 98,844,475, forward strand.
GAGGAGAATAAGAAGAGAAGAGGAGAAGAGGAGAAGAAGAGGAGAAGAGGAGAAGAAGAGAAGAAGAGTAGAAGAAGAGGAGAAGAGGAGAAGAAGAGGAGAAGAAGAAGAGGAGAAGAAGAGGAGAAGAGGAGGAGAAGAGGAGAAGAAGAAAAGGAGAAGAAGAAGAGAAGAAGAGGAGAAGAAGAAGAGGAGAAGAGGAGAAGAGAGAAGAGGAGAAGAAGAAGAGGAGAAGAAGAAGAGAAGAGGAGAAGAAGCAGTAGGAGGTAAAATGACACTAGACGAACAACACAAGAAGAAACACGTAACCCAACAGAACACGGAAGAGGAGGTCTGATTTCACAACCAGCACCGACCAGAACGTGTTGAGTCAAATCATAATGCCAGGAACACGACAGAAATACAACAGTTGAAATAGCAGGAGAGAAGACATCGGAACAGACGCTGATCTGTGAAGATGTTTGTTAACAGAACAGAAGGGAAACACACGTTGTATCGTTCACGTCTCGACACATGTTCAGGGAATGTATTGGTAGAAGGGTTCAATAGCAACCAATCGCAGTGGTAGTGAGTGGAAGCAGTTTGGGAAATATGTTAATAATATGTTAATTTTGGCATATGTTAATAATATGTTAATTTTTGGCATATGTTAATAATATGCTCATTTTGGCATATGTTAATAATATGTTAATTTTGGCACATGTTACTAATATGTTCGGTTTGGCATATGTTAATAATATGTTAATTTTGGCACATGTTAATACTATGTTCGTTTTGGCACATGTTAATATTATGTTAATTTTGGCATATGTTAATTTTGGCATATGTTAATTTTGGCATATGTTAATAAGAGTGGAAGCTGTTTTGAATTACAGGATGAGTTTTGGCATATGTTAATACATTAAATCATGACCGGCTCCTCTCTGTCAAAGAACCAGTCTGCCTCCCTTGTGTGTGTGTGTGTGTGTGTGTGTGTGTGTGTATATGGATGTGTGTGTGTGTGTGTGTGTGTGTGTGTGTGTATATGGATGTGTGTGTGTGTGTGTGTGTGTGTGTGTGTGTGTGTGTGTGTGTGTGTGTGTGTGTGTGTGTATGTGTGTGTGTGTGTGTGTGTGTGTGTGTGTGTGTGTGTGTGTATACAGTGCATTCGGAAAGTATTCAGACCCCTTGACTTTTCCACATTTTGTAACATTGCAGCCTTATTCTAAAATTGATTGTATTGTTTTTTTCCCACATAGAAGCTAAAACAGGTTTTTAGAAATTTTAGCTAATTTATAAAATAAAAAAAACTGAAATATCACATTTAAATAAGTATTCAGACCCTTTACTCAGTACTTTGTTGAAGCACCTTTGGCAGCGATTACAGCCTTGAGTCTTCTTGGGTATGATGCTACAAGCTTGGCACACCTGTATTTTGGGGAGTTTCTCCCATTCTTCTCTGCAGATCCTCTCAAGCTCTGTCAGGTTGGATGGGGAGCGTCGCTGCACAGCTATTTTCAGGTCTCTGGAGAGATGTTAGATCAGGTTCCAGTCCGGGCTCTGGCTGGGCCACTCAAGTACATTCAGAGACTTGTCCCAAAGCCACTCCTGCATTGTCTTGGCTGTGTGCTGAGGGTCATTGTCCTGTTGGATGGTGAACCTTCGCCCCCAGTCTGAGGTCCTGAGTGCTCTGGAGCAGGTTTTCATCAAGGATCTCTTTGTACTTGGCTCCGT
>NC_088409.1:98851187-98878687 GCF_034236695.1 Oncorhynchus nerka
TCTCCCTTTCCCTCTCCCTCTCTATACCTCTTCTCTCTCTCGCTCTCTCTCTCTCTCTCTCTCTCCAACTCTCTATATCTCCCTTTCCCTCTCTCTCTCTATACCTCTTCTCTCTCTCTCTCTCTCTCTCTCTTCAACTCTCTATATCTCCCTTTCCCCCTCTCTCTCTATACCTCTTCTCTCTCTCTCTCTCTTCAACTCTCTATATCTCCCTTTCCCTCTCTCTCTCTATACCTCTTCTCTCTCTCTCTCTCCAACTCTATATCTCCCTTTCCCCTCTCTCTCTCTACCTCTTCTCTCTCTCTCTCTCTCTCTCTCTCTCTCTCTCTCTATACCTCTCTCCCTCTCTCTCTCTCCCTCTCTCTCTCTCTCTCTCTCTCTCTCTCTCTCTCTCTCTCTCTCTCTCTCTCTCTCTCTCTCTCTCTCTCTCTCTCTCTCTCTCTCTCTCTCTCTCTATCCTCTTCTCTCTCTCTCTCTCTCTCTCTCTCTCTCTCTCTCTCTCTCTCTCTCTCTCTCTCTCTCTCTCTCTCTCTCTCTCTCTCTCTCTCTCTCTCAATTCAATTCAATTCAAGGGCTTTATTGGCATGGGAAACGTGTTAACATATCTCCCTTTCCCCCTCTCTCTCTATACCTCTTCTCTCTCTCTCTCTTCAACTCTCTATATCTCCCTTTCCCTCTCTCTCTCTATACCTCTTCTCTCTCTCTCTCTCCAACTCTATATCTCCCTTTCCCCTCTCTCTCTATACCTCTTCTCTCTCTCTCTCTCTCTCTCTCTCTCTCTCTCTCTCTCTCTCCCTCTCTATACCTCTTCTCCCTCTCTCTCTCTCTCTCCCCTCTCTCTCTCTCTCTCTCTCTCTCTCTTCTCTCTCTCTCCCCTCTCTCTCTCTCTCTCTCTCTCTCTCTCTCTATACCTCTTCTCTCTCTCTCTCTCTCTCTCTCTCTCTCTCTCTCTCTCTCTATACCTTTCTCTCTCTCTCTCTCTCTCTCTCTCTCTCTCTCTCTCTCTCTCACTCTCTCTCAATTCAATTCAATTCAAGGGCTTTATTGGCATGGGAAACGTGTTAACATTGCCAAAGCAAGTGAGGTAGACAACATACAAAGTGAATATATAAAGTGAAAAACAACAAAAATTAACAGTAAACATTACTCTCTCTCTCTCTCTCTCTCTCCCTCTCTCTCTCTCTCTCACTCTCTCTCTATCTCTCTCTGTCTCTCTCTCTCTCTCTCTCTCTCTCTCTCTCTCTCTCTCTCTCTCTCTTTCTCTCTCTCTCTCTCTTTAACTCTCTCTCGCCCCCCTCCCCTCTCTCTAACACACAGTCTCTTAACTGTCTGGCAATGTACTAGTGCTGATGGACAAGTCAACAAGGTTTGCATGGCACCAGTGTCTGGCCAGCTGACCACCTGTATTCACCTAGCGCCAGTGGAGATGACAGGCTGCCAGGCATACAGAGAGAGAGAGAGCTGCTCCACTCAGACCGACTGACTGACTGACTGAGAGACAGAGAGAGCTGCTCCACTCAGACCAACTGACTGACTGACAGACAGAGAGAGAGAGAGCTGCTCCACTCAGACCAACTGACTGACTGACAGACAGAGAGAGAGAGAGCTGCTCCATTCAGACCGACTGACTGACTGACAGACAGAGAGAGAGAGAGCTGCTCCACTCAGACCGACTGACTGACTGACAGACAGAGAGAGAGAGAGCTGCTCCACTCAGACCGACTGACTGACTGACAGACAGAGAGAGAGAGAGAGCTGCTCCACTCAGACCGACTGACTGACTGACAGACAGAGAGAGAGAGAGCTGCTCCACTCAGACCGACTGACTGACTTACAGACAGAGAGAGAGCAGCTCCACTCAGACCGACTGACTGACTGACAGACAGAGAGAGAGAGAGCTGCTCCACTCAGACCAACTGACTGACAGACAGAGAGAGAGAGAGAGCTGCTCCACTCAGACCAACTGACTGACTGACAGACAGAGAGAGAGAGAGCAGCTCCACTCAGACCGACTGACTGACTGACAGACAGAGAGAGAGCTGCTCCACTCAGACCGACTGACTGACTGACAGACAGAGAGAGAGCTGCTCCACTCAGACCAACTGACTGACTGACAGACAGAGAGAGAGAGAGCTGCTCCACTCAGACCAACTGACTGACTGACAGTCAGAGAGAGAGCTGCTCCACTCAGACCGACTGACTGACTGACAGACAGAGAGAGAGCTGCTCCACTCAGACCAACTGACTGACTGACAGACAGAGAGAGAGAGAGAGAGCTGCTCCACTCAGACCGACTGACTGACTGACAGACAGAGAGAGAGAGCTGCTCCACTCAGACCGACTGACTGACTGACAGACAGAGAGAGAGAGAGCTGCTCCACTCAGACCGACTGACTGACTGACAGACAGAGAGAGAGAGCTGCTCCACTCAGACCGACTGACTGACTGACAGACAGAGAGAGAGAGCTGCTCCACTCAGACCGACTGACTGAATGACAGAGAGAGAGAGCTGCTCCACTCAGACCGACTGACTGACTGACTGACTGACAGACAGACAGACAGACAGACAGACAGACAGACAGACAGAGCTGCTACACTCAGACCGACTGACTGACAGACAGACAGACAGACAGAATGTTTTTCTCTTCATTATAACTACAGAAAGAAAGTGAATGTGTCTATTTGTTTACGTTACATTTGGATAAAACGTTTTACATCTCAAATGTTACTTCAATTCAGTATTATAAATACATGCTACTACCTGCCGTCCCAACCCTCACTCCTTCACTAATCTAGAGGAGGACCCAACCCTCCACTCCTTCACTAATCTAGAGGAGGACCCAACCCTACACTCATTCACTAATCTAGAGGAGGACCCAACCCTTCACTAACCTAGAGAAGGACCCAACCCTCCACTCCTTCCCTAATCTAGAGGAGGACCCAACCCTCCACTCCTTCGCTAATCTAGAGAAGGACCCAACCCTCCAATCCTTCACTAATCTAGAGGAGGACCCAACCCTCCACTCCTTCACTAATCTAGAGGAGGACCCAACCCTCCACTCCTTCACTAATCTACAGGAGGACACAACCCTTCACTAACCTAGAGAAGGACCCAACCCTCCAATCATTCACTAATCTAGAGGAGGACCGAAACCTTCACCTTTTCACTAATCTAGAGGAGGACCCAAACATCTGATCCTTCACTAATCTAGAGGAGGACACAACCCTCCACTAATCTAAAGGAGGACCCAACCATTCACTCCTTCACTAATCTAGAGGAGGACCCAACCCTCCACTCCTTCACTAATCTAGAGGAGGACCCAACCCTCCACTCCTTCACTAATCTACAGGACCCAACCCTCCACTCCTTCACTAATCTAGAGGAGGACCCAACCCTCCACTAACCTAGAGGAGGACCCAACCCTCCAATCCTTCACTAATCTAGAGGAGGACACAACCCTCCACTAATCTAAAGGAGGACCCAACCATTCACTCCTTCACTAATCTAGAAGAGGACCCAACCCTCCACTCCTTCACTAACCTAGTGGAGGACCCAACCCTCCTATCCTTCACTAACCTAGGGAAGGACCCAACCCTTCACTAACCTAGGGAAGGACCCAACCCTCCAATCCGTCACTAATCTAGAGGAGGACCCAACCCTCCACTCCTTCACTAATCTAGAGGAGTACCCAACCCTCCACTCCTTCACTAACCTAGTGGAGGACCCAACCCTCCTATCCTTCACTAACCTAGGGAAGGACCCAACCCTTCACTAACCTAGGGAAGGACCCAACCCTTCCCTAACCTAGAGAAGGACCCAACCCTGCACTCCTTCTCTATCCTAGAGGACCCGACCCCAAACTCCTTCACTAAACTAGAGGAGGACCCAACCCTCCTATCCTTCACTAACCTAGGGAAGGACCCAACCCTTCACTAACCTAGAGAAGGACCCAACCCTCCACTCTTTCACTAATCTAGAGGAGGACCCAACCCTCCACTCCTTCACTAAACTAAAGGAGGACCGAACCCTCCACTCCTTCAGTAAACTAGAGGAGGACCCAACCCTCCACTCATTCACTAACCTAAAGGAGGACCCAACCCTCCACCCCTTCACTAAACTAAAGGAGGACCCAACCCTCCACTCCTTCAATAATCTAGAAGAGGACCCAAACCTCCACTTCGTCACTAATCTAGAGGAGGACCCAACCATCCGCTCCTTCACTAATCTAGAGGAGGACCCAACCCTCCACCCCTTCACTAAACTAAAGGAGGACCCAACCCTCCACTCCTTCAGTAAACTAGAGGAGGACCCAACCCTCCACTCATTCACTAACCTAGAGGAGGACCCAACCATCCGCTCCTTCCCTAATCTAGAAGAGGACCCAACCCTCCACTCCTTCACTAACCTAGAGGAGGACCCAACCCTCCACCCCTTCACTAAACTAAAGGAGGACCCAACCCTCCACTCCTTCAGTAAACTAGAGGAGGACCCAAGCCCCCACTCCTTCACTAACCTAGAGGACCCAACCCTCCACTCCTTCACTAATCTTGAGGAGGACCCAACCCTCCACTCCTTCACTAACCGAGAGAAGGACCAAACCCTCCACTCCTTCACTAAACTAGAGGAGGACCCAACCCTCTACTCTTTCACTAATCTAGAGGACCCAACCCTCCACTCTTTCACTAATCTAGGGGAGGACCCAAGCCTTCACTAAACTAGGGGAGGACTGAACGCTTCACTAATCTAGAGGAGTACCCAACCCTCCGCTCCTTCACTAATCTAGGGGAGGACGCAACCCTTCACTCAACTAGAAGAGGACCGAACCCTCCATTCCTTCACTAATCTAGAGGAGGACCCAACCCTCCATCCTTCACTAACCTAGGGAAGGACCCAGCCCTCCAATCCTTCACTAATCTAGAGGAGGACCCAACCCTTCACTCCTTCAATAATCTAGAGGAGGACCCAACCCTTCACTCCTTCACTAATCTAGAGGAGGACCCAACCCTCCTATCCTTCACTAACCTAGGGAAGGACCCAACCCTCCAATCCTTCACTAATCTAGAGGAGGACCCAACCCTTCACTCCTTCACTAATCTAGAGGAGGACCGAACCCGCCAATCCTTCACTAATCTAGAGGAGGACAGAACCCTTCACCTTTTCACTAATCTAGAGGAGGACCCAACCCTCCACTCCTTCACTAACCTAGGGAAGGACCCAACCCTCCAATCCTTCACTAATCTAGAGGAGGACCCAACCCTTCACTCCTTCACTAATCTAGAGGAGGACCCAACCCTCCACTACTTCACTAACCTAGTGGAGGACCCAACCCTCCACTCCTTCACTAACCTAGGGAAGGACCCAACCCTTCACTAACCTAGAGAAGGACCCAACCCTCCAATCCTTCACTAATCTAGAGGAGGACCGAACCCTTCACCTTTTCACTAATCTAGAGGAGGACCCAAACATCCGATCCTTCACTAATCTAGAGGAGGACACAACCCTCCACTAATTTAGAGGAGGACGCAACCCTCCACTCCTTCACTAATCTAAAGGAGGACCCAACCATTCACTCCTTCACTAATCTAGAGGAGGACCCAACCCTCCACTCCTTCACTAATCTAAAGGAGGACCCAACCCTCCACTCCTTCACTAATCTAAAGGAGGACCCAACCATTCACTCCTTCACTAATCTAGAGGAGGACCAAACCCTCCACTCCTTCACTAATCTAAAGGAGGACCCAACCATTCACTCCTTCACTAACATAGAGAAGGACCCAACCCTGCACTCCTTCTCTATCCTAGAGGACCCGACCCCCCACTCCTTCACTAAACTAGAGGAGGACCCAACCATCCGCTCCTTCCCTAATCTAGGGAAGGACCCAACCCTTCACTCCTTCTCTATCCTAGAGGACCCAACCCTGCACTCCTTCACTAAACTAGAGGAGGACCCAACCATCCGCTCCTTCCCTAATCTAGAAGAGGACCCAACCTCCCACTCCTTCACTAACCTAGAGGAGGACCCAACCCTCCACTCCTTCACTAACCTAGTGGAGGACCCAACCCTCCAATCCTTCACTAACCTAGGGACGGACCCAACCCTTCACTAACCTAGAGAAGGACCCAACCCTCCAATCCTTCACTAATCTAGAGGAGGACCCAACCCTTCACTCCTTCACTAATCTAGAGGAGGACCCAACCTTCCACTCCTTCACTAACCTAGTGGAGGACCCAACCCTCCACTCCTTCACTAACCTAGGGAAGGACCCAACCCTTCACTAACCTAGAGAAGGACCCAACCCTCCACTCCTTCACTAATCTAAAGGAGGACCCAACCATTCACTCCTTCACTAATCTAGAGGAGGACCCAACCCTCCACTCCTTCACTAATCTAGAGGAGGACCCAACCCTCCACTCCTTCCCTAACCTAGGGAAGGACCCAACCCTTCACTCCTTCACTAACCTAGTGGAGGACCCAACCCTCCTATCCTTCACTAACCTATGGAAGGACCCAACCCTTCACTAACCTAGAGAAGGACCCAACCCTTCACTAACCTAGGGAAGGACCCAACCCTTCACTAACCTAGGGAAGGACCCACCCCTTCACTAACCTAGAGAAGGACCCAACCCTTCACTCCTTCACTAAACTAGAGGACCCAACCCTGCACTCCTTCTCTAAGCTAGAGGACCCAACCCTGCACTCCTTCACTAACCTAGAGGAGGACACAACCCTCCACTCCTTTACTAATCTAGAGGAGGACCCAACCCTTCACTCCTTCACTAATCTAGAGGAGGACCCAACCCTTCACTCCTTCACTAATCTAGAGGAGGACCGAACCCACCAATCCTTCACTAATCTAGAGGAGGACAGAACCCTTCACCTTTTCACTAATCTAGAGGAGGACCCAACCCTCCACTCCTTCACTAACCTAGGGAAGGACCCAACCCTCCAATCCTTCACTAATCTAGAGGAGGACCCAACCCTCCACTCCTTCACTAACCTAGTGGAGGACCCAACCCTCCACTCCTTTACTAATCTAGAGGAGGACCCAACCCTTCACTCCTTCACTAATCTAGAGGAGGACCCAACCCTTCACTCCTTCACTAATCTAGAGGAGGACCGAACCCACCAATCCTTCACTAATCTAGAGGAGCACAGAACCCTTCACCTTTTCACTAATCTAGAGGAGGACCCAACCCTCCACTCCTTCACTAACCTAGGGAAGGACCCAACCCTCCAATCCTTACCTAACCTAGGGAAGGACCCAACCCTTCACTCCTTCTCTATCCTAGAGGACCCAACCCTGCACTCCTTCACTAAACTAGAGGAGGACCCAACCATCCGCTCCTTCCCTAATCTAGAAGAGGAACCAACCTCCCACTCCTTCACTAACCTAGAGGAGGACCCAACCCTCCACTCCTTCACTAACCTAGTGGAGGACCCAACCCTCCAATCCTTCACTAACCTAGGGACGGACCCAACCCTTCACTAACCTAGAGAAGGACCCAACCCTCCAATCCTTCACTAATCTAGAGGAGGACCCAACCCTTCACTCCTTCACTAATCTAGAGGAGGACCCAACCCTCCACTCCTTCACTAATCTAGAGGAGGACCCAACCCTCCACTCCTTCCCTAACCTAGGGAAGGAACCAACCCTTCACTCCTTCACTAACCTAGTGGAGGACCCAACCCTCCTATCCTTCACTAACCTATGGAAGGACCCAACGCTTCACTAACCTAGAGAAGGACCCAACACTTCACTAACCTAGGGAAGGACCCAACCCTTCACTAACCTAGGGAAGGACCCACCCCTTCACTAACCTAGAGAAGGACCCAACCCTTCACTCCTTCACTAAACTAGAGGACCCAACCCTGCACTCCTTCTCTAAGCTAGAGGACCCAACCCTGCACTCCTTCACTAACCTAGAGGAGGACCCAACCCTCCACTCCTTTACTAATCTAGAGGAGGACCCAACCCTTCACTCCTTCACTAATCTAGAGGAGGACCCAACCCTTCACTCCTTCACTAATCTAGAGGAGGACCGAACCCACCAATCCTTCACTAATCTAGAGGAGGACAGAACCCTTCACCTTTTCACTAATCTAGAGGAGGACCCAACCCTCCACTCCTTCACTAACCTAGGGAAGGACCCAACCCTCCAATCCTTCACTAATCTAGAGGAGGACCCAACCCTCCACTCCTTCACTAACCTAGTGGAGGACCCAACCGTCCAATCCTTCACTAACCTAGGGACGGACCCAACCCTTCACTAACCTAGAGAAGGACCCAACCCTCCAATCCTTCACTAATCTAGAGGTGGACCCAACCCTTCACTCCTTCACTAATCTAGAGGAGGACCCAACCTTCCACTCCTTCACTAACCTAGTGGAGGACCCAACCCTCCACTCCTTCACTAACCTAAGGAAGGACCCAACCCTTCACTAACCTAGAGAAGGACCCAACCCTCCACTCCTTCACTAATCTAAAGGAGGACCCAACCATTCACTCCTTCACTAATCTAGAGGAGGACCCAACCCTCCACTCCTTCACTAATCTAGAGGAGGACCCAACCCTCCACTCCTTCCCTAACCTAGGGAAGGACCCAATCCTTCACTCCTTCACTAAACTTGAGGAGGACCCAACCCTCCACTCCTTCATTAAACTAAAGGAGGACCCAACCCTCCACTAATCTAGAAGAGGACCCAAACCTCTACTTCGTCACTAATCTAGAGGAGGACAGAACCCTTCACCTTTTCACTAATCTAGAGGAGGACCCAACCCTCCACTCCTTCACTAACCTAGGGAAGGACCCAACCCTCCAATCCTTCACTAATCTAGAGGAGGACCCAACCCTCCACTCCTTCACTAACCTAGTGGAGGACCCAACCCTCCAATCCTTCACTAACCTAGGGACGGACCCAACCCTTCACTAACCTAGAGAAGGACCCAACCCTCCAATCCTTCACTAATCTAGAGGTGGACCCAACCCTTCACTCCTTCACTAATCTAGAGGAGGACCCAACCTTCCACTCCTTCACTAACCTAGTGGAGGACCCAACCCTCCACTCCTTCACTAACCTAGGGAAGGACCCAACCCTTCACTAACCTAGAGAAGGACCCAACCCTCCACTCCTTCACTAATCTAAAGGAGGACCCAACCATTCACTCCTTCACTAATCTAGAGGAGGACCCAACCCTCCACTCCTTCACTAATCTAGAGGAGGACCCAACCCTCCACTCCTTCCCTAACCTAGGGAAGGACCCAATCCTTCACTCCTTCACTAAACTTGAGGAGGACCCAACCCTCCACTCCTTCATTAAACTAAAGGAGGACCCAACCCTCCACTCCTTCAGTAAACTAGAGGAGGACCCAACCCTCCACTCATTCACTAACCTAGAGGAGGACCCAACCCTCCACTCCTTCACTAATCTAGAAGAGGACCCAAACCTCTACTTCGTCACTAATCTAGAGGAGGACTCAACCTTTCAATCCTTCACTAATCTAGAGGAGGACCCAACCCTCCACTCCTTCACTAACCTAGTGGAGGACCCAACCCTCCTATCCTTCACTAACCCAGAGGAGGACCCAACCCTGCACTCCTTCTCTATCCTAGAGGACCCAACCCTGCACTTCTTCACTAAACTAGAGGAGGACCCAACCATCCGCTCCTTCCCTAATCTAGAAGAGGACCCAACCCTCCACTCCTTCCCTAACCTAGGGAAGGACCCAATCCTTCACTCCTTCACTAAACTTGAGGAGGACCCAACCCTCCACTCCTTCATTAAACTAAAGGAGGACCCAACCCTCCACTCCTTCAGTAAACTAGAGGAGGACCCAACCCTCCACTCATTCACTAACCTAGAGGAGGACCCAACCCTCCACTCCTTCACTAATCTAGAAGAGGACCCAAACCTCTACTTCGTCACTAATCTAGAGGAGGACTCAACCTTTCAATCCTTCACTAATCTAGAGGAGGACCCAACCCTCCACTCCTTCACTAACCTAGTGGAGGACCCAACCCTCCTATCCTTCACTAACCCAGAGGAGGACCCAACCCTGCACTCCTTCTCTATCCTAGAGGACCCAACCCTGCACTCCTTCACTAAAGTAGAGGAGGACCCAACCATCCGCTCCTTCCCTAATCTAGAAGAGGACCCAACCTCCCACTCCTTCACTAACCTAGAGGAGAACCCAACCCCCCACTCCTTCACTTACCTAGAGGAGGACCCAACCCTCCACTCCTTCCCTAACCTAGGGAAGGACCCAACCCGCCAACGCTCCACTAATCTAGAGGAGGACCCAACCCTCCATTCCTTCACTAATCTAAAGGAGGACCCAACCATTCACTCCTTCACTAATCTAGGGGAGGACCCAACCCTCCACTCCTTCACTAATCTAGAGGAGGACCCAACCCTCCACTCCTTACCTAACCTAGGGAAGGACCCAACCCTTCACTCCTTCACTAATCTAGAGGAGGACCCAACCCTCCACTCCTTCACTAACCTAGTGGAGGACCCAACCCTCCTATCCTTCACTAACCTAGGGAAGGACCCAACCCTCCAATCCTTCACTAATCTAGAGGAGGACCCAACCCTTCACTCCTTCACTAATCTAGAGGAGGACCGAACCCGCCAATCCTTCACTAATCTAGAGGAGGACAGAACCCTCCACCTTTTCACTAATCTAGAGGAGGACCCAACCCTCCACTCCTTCACTAACCTAGGGAAGGACCCAACCCTCCAATCCTTCACTAATCTAGAGGAGGACCCAACCCTTCACTCCTTCACTAATCTAGAGGAGGACCCAACCCTCCACTACTTCACTAACCTAGTGGAGGACCCAACCCTCCACTCCTTCACTAACCTAGGGAAGGACCCAACCCTTCACTAACCTAGAGAAGGACCCAACCCTCCAATCCTTCACTAATCTAGAGGAGGACCCAACCCTTCACTCCTTCACTAATCTAGAGGAGGACCCAAACATCCGATCCTTCACTAATCTAGAGGAGGACACAACCCTCCACTAATTTAGAGGAGGACCCAACCCTCCCCTCCTTCACTAACCTAGGGAAGGACCCAACCCTTCACTAACCTAGAGAAGGACCCAACCCTCCAATCCTTCACTAATCTAGAGGAGGACCCAACTCTTCACCTTTTCACTAATCTAGAGGAGGACCCAAACATCCGATCCTTCACTAATCTAGAGGAGGACCCAACCCTCCACTCCTTCACTAATCTAAAGGAGGACCCAACCATTCACTCCTTCACTAATCTAGAGGAGGACCAAACCCTCCACTCCTTCACTAATCTAAAGGAGGACCCAACCATTCACTCCTTCACTAACCTAGAGAAGGACCCAACCCTGCACTCCTTCTCTATCCTAGAGGACCCGACCCCCCACTCCTTCACTAAACTAGAGGAGGACCCAACCATCTGCTCCTTCACCAATCTAAAGGAGCTCCCAACCCTCCACTCCTTCACTAATCTAGAGGAGGACCCAACCCTCCACTCCTTCCCTAACCTATGGAAGGACCCAACCCTTCACTAACCTAGGGAAGGACCCAACCCTTCACTAACCTAGGGAAGGACCCACCCCTTCACTAACCTAGAGAAGGACCCAACCCTTCACTCCTTCACTAAACTAGAAGAGGACCCAAACCTCTACTTCGTCACTAATCTAGAGGAGGACTCAACCTTTCAATCCTTCACTAATCTAGAGGAGGACCCAACCCTCCACTCCTTCACTAACCTAGTGGAGGACCCAACCCTCCTATCCTTCACTAACCCAGAGGAGGACCCAACCCTGCACTCCTTCTCTATCCTAGAGGACCCAACCCTGCACTCCTTCACTAAACTAGAGGAGGACCCAACCATCCGCTCCTTCCCTAATCTAGAAGAGGACCCAACCTCCCACTCCTTCACTAACCTAGAGGAGAACCCAACCCCCCACTCCTTCACTTACCTAGAGGAGGACCCAACCCTCCACTCCTTCCCTAACCTAGGGAAGGACCCAACCCGCCAACGCTCCACTAATCTAGAGGAGGACCCAACCCTCCATTCCTTCACTAATCTAAAGGAGGACCCAACCATTCACTCCTTCACTAATCTAGGGGAGGACCCAACCCTCCACTCCTTCACTAATCTAGAGGAGGACCCAACCCTCCACTCCTTACCTAACCTAGGGAAGGACCCAACCCTTCACTCCTTCACTAATCTAGAGGAGGACCCAACCCTCCACTCCTTCACTAACCTAGTGGAGGACCCAACCCTCCTATCCTTCACTAACCTAGGGAAGGACCCAACCCTCCAATCCTTCACTAATCTAGAGGAGGACCCAACCCTTCACTCCTTCACTAATCTAGAGGAGGACCGAACCCGCCAATCCTTCACTAATCTAGAGGAGGACAGAACCCTCCAATCCTTCACTAACCTAGTGGAGGACCCAACCCTCCACTCCTTCACTAACCTAGGGAAGGACCCAACCCTTCACTAACCTAGAGAAGGACCCAACCCTCCAATCCTTCACTAATCTAGAGGAGGACCGAACCCTTCACCTTTTCACTAATCTAGAGGAGGACCCAAACATCCGATCCTTCACTAATCTAGAGGAGGACACAACCCTCCACTAATTTAGAGGAGGACCCAACCCTCCCCTCCTTCACTAACCTAGGGAAGGACCCAACCCTTCACTAACCTAGAGAAGGACCCAACCCTCCAATCCTTCACTAATCTAGAGGAGGACCGAACTCTTCACCTTTTCACTAATCTAGAGGAGGACCCAAACATCCGATCCTTCACTAATCTAGAGGAGGACCCAACCCTCCACTCCTTCACTAATCTAAAGGAGGACCCAACCATTCACTCCTTCACTAATCTAGAGGAGGACCAAACCCTCCACTCCTTCACTAATCTAAAGGAGGACCCAACCATTCACTCCTTCACTAACCTAGAGAAGGACCCAACCCTGCACTCCTTCTCTATCCTAGAGGACCCGACCCCCCACTCCTTCACTAAACTAGAGGAGGACCCAACCATCTGCTCCTTCACCAATCTAAAGGAGCTCCCAACCCTCCACTCCTTCACTAATCTAGAGGAGGACCCAACCCTCCACTCCTTCCCTAACCTAGGGAAGGACCCAATCCTTCACTCCTTCACTAAACTTGAGGAGGACCCAACCCTCCACTCCTTCATTAAACTAAAGGAGGACCCAACCCTCCACTCCTTCAGTAAACTAGAGGAGGACCCAACCCTCCACTCATTCACTAACCTAGAGGAGGACCCAACCCTCCACTCCTTCACTAATCTAGAAGAGGACCCAAACCTCTACTTCGTCACTAATCTAGAGGAGGACTCAACCTTTCAATCCTTCACTAATCTAGAGGAGGACCCAACCCTCCACTCCTTCACTAACCTAGTGGAGGACCCAACCCTCCTATCCTTCACTAACCCAGAGGAGGACCCAACCCTGCACTCCTTCTCTATCCTAGAGGACCCAACCCTGCACTCCTTCACTAAACTAGAGGAGGACCCAACCATCCGCTCCTTCCCTAATCTAGAAGAGGACCCAACCTCCCACTCCTTCACTAACCTAGAGGAGAACCCAACCCCCCACTCCTTCACTTACCTAGAGGAGGACCCAACCCTCCACTCCTTCCCTAACCTAGGGAAGGACCCAACCCGCCAACGCTCCACTAATCTAGAGGAGGACCCAACCCTCCATTCCTTCACTAATCTAAAGGAGGACCCAACCATTCACTCCTTCACTAATCTAGGGGAGGACCCAACCCTCCACTCCTTCACTAATCTAGAGGAGGACCCAACCCTCCACTCCTTACCTAACCTAGGGAAGGACCCAACCCTTCACTCCTTCACTAATCTAGAGGAGGACCCAACCCTCCACTCCTTCACTAACCTAGTGGAGGACCCAACCCTCCTATCCTTCACTAACCTAGGGAAGGACCCAACCCTCCAATCCTTCACTAATCTAGAGGAGGACCCAACCCTTCACTCCTTCACTAATCTAGAGGAGGACCGAACCCGCCAATCCTTCACTAATCTAGAGGAGGACAGAACCCTCCACCTTTTCACTAATCTAGAGGAGGACCCAACCCTCCACTCCTTCACTAACCTAGGGAAGGACCCAACCCTCCAATCCTTCACTAATCTAGAGGAGGACCCAACCCTTCACTCCTTCACTAATCTAGAGGAGGACCCAACCCTCCACTACTTCACTAACCTAGTGGAGGACCCAACCCTCCACTCCTTCACTAACCTAGGGAAGGACCCAACCCTTCACTAACCTAGAGAAGGACCCAACCCTCCAATCCTTCACTAATCTAGAGGAGGACCGAACCCTTCACCTTTTCACTAATCTAGAGGAGGACCCAAACATCCGATCCTTCACTAATCTAGAGGAGGACACAACCCTCCACTAATTTAGAGGAGGACCCAACCCTCCCCTCCTTCACTAACCTAGGGAAGGACCCAACCCTTCACTAACCTAGAGAAGGACCCAACCCTCCAATCCTTCACTAATCTAGAGGAGGACCGAACTCTTCACCTTTTCACTAATCTAGAGGAGGACCCAAACATCCGATCCTTCACTAATCTAGAGGAGGACCCAACCCTCCACTCCTTCACTAATCTAAAGGAGGACCCAACCATTCACTCCTTCACTAATCTAGAGGAGGACCAAACCCTCCACTCCTTCACTAATCTAAAGGAGGACCCAACCATTCACTCCTTCACTAACCTAGAGAAGGACCCAACCCTGCACTCCTTCTCTATCCTAGAGGACCCGACCCCCCACTCCTTCACTAAACTAGAGGAGGACCCAACCATCTGCTCCTTCACCAATCTAAAGGAGCTCCCAACCCTCCACTCCTTCACTAATCTAGAGGAGGACCCAACCCTCCACTCCTTCCCTAACCTATGGAAGGACCCAACCCTTCACTAACCTAGGGAAGGACCCAACCCTTCACTAACCTAGGGAAGGACCCACCCCTTCACTAACCTAGAGAAGGACCCAACCCTTCACTCCTTCACTAAACTAGAGGACCCAACCCTGCACTCCTTCTCTATCCTAGAGGACCCAACCCTGCACTCCTTCACTAACCTAGAGGAGGACCCAACCCTCCACTCCTTCACTAATCTAGAAGAGGACCCAAACCTCCACTTCATCACTAATCTAGAGGAGGACTCAACCTTTCAATCCTTCACTAATCTAGAGGAGGACCCAACCCTCCACTCCTTCACTAACCTAGTGGAGGACCCAACCCTCCTATCCTTCACTAACCTAGGGAAGGACCCAACCCTTCACTAACCTAGAGAAGGACCCAGCCCTCCACTCTTTCACTAATCTAGAGGAGGACCCAACCATCCGCTCCTTCCCTAATCTAGAAGAGGACTCAACCTCCCACTCCTTCACTAACCTAGAGGAGGACCCAACCCCCCACTCCTTCACTAACCTAGAGGAGGACCCAACCCTCCACTCCTTCTCTATCCTAGAGGAACCAACCCTCCACTCCTTCACTAACCTAGAGGAGGACCCAACCCTCCACTCCTTCACTAATCTAGAGGAGGACCCAACCCTCCACTCCTTCACTAACCGAGAGAAGGACCAAACCCTCCACTCCTTCACTAAACTAGAGGAGGACCCAAACCTCTACTCTTTCACTAATCTAGAGGACCCAACCCTCCACTCCTTCACTAATCTAGGGGAGGACCCAGGTTTTCACTAAACTAGGGGAGGACTGAACCCTTCACTAATCTAGAGGAGTACCCAACCCTCCTCTCTTTCACTAATCTAGGGGAGGACGCAACCCTTCACTAAACTAGAGGAGGACCGAACCCTCCATTCCTTCACTAATCTAGATGAGGACCGAACCCTTCACCTTTTCACTGATCTAGAGGAGGACCCAAACATCCGATCCTTCACTAATATAGAGGAGGACACAACTCTCCACTCTTTCACTAATCTAGAGGACCCAACCCTCCACTCCTTCACTAATCTAGGGGAGCATCCAGTCCTTCACTAAACTAGGGGAGGACTGAACCCTTCACTAATGTAGAGGAGTACCCAACCCTCCTCTCCTTCACTAATCTAGGGGAGGACGCAACCCTTCACTAAACTAGAGGAGGACCCAACCCTCCATTCCTTCACTAATCTAGAGGAGGACCGAACCATCCAATCCTTCACTAATCTAGAGGAGGACCAAACCCTTCACCTTTTCACTAATCTAGAGGAGGACCCAAACAGCTGATCCTTCACTAATCTAGAGGAGGACCAAACCCTCCACTCCTTCACTAATCTAAAGGAGGACCCAACCATTCACTCCTTCACTAACCTAGAGAAGGACCCAACCCTGCACTCCTTCTCTATCCTAGAGGACCCGACCCCCCACTCCTTCACTAAACTAGAGGAGGACCCAACCATCTGCTCCTTCACTAATCTAAAGGAGGACCCAACCATTCACTCCTTCACTAATCTAGAGGAGGACCGAACCCTCCACTCCTTCACTAATCTAAAGGACGACCCAACCCTCCACTCCTTCACTAATCTAGAGGAGGACCCAACCCTCCACTCCTTCCCTAACCTAGGGAAGGACCCAACCCTTCACTCCTTCACTAACCTAGTGGAGGACCCAACCCTCCTATCCTTCACTAACCTAGGGAAGGAACCAACCCTTCACTAACCTAGAGAAGGACCCAACCCTTCACTAACCTAGGGAAGGACCCAACCATTCACTAACCTAGGGAAGGACCCAACCCTTCACTAACCTAGAGAAGGACCCAACCCTTCACTCCTTCACTAAACTAGAGGACCCAACCCTGCACTCCTTCTCTATCCTAGAGGACCCAACCCTGCACTCCTTCACTAACCTAGAGGAGTACCCAACCCTCCACTCCTTCACTAATCTAGAAGAGGACCCAAACCTCCACTTCATCACTAATCTAGAGGAGGACTCAACCTTTCAATCCTTCACTAATCTAGAGGAGGACCCAACCCTCCACTCCTTCACTAACCTAGTGGAGGACCCAACCCTCCTATCCTTCACTAACCTAGGGAAGGACCCAACCCTTCACTAACCTAGAGAAGGACCCAGCCCTCCACTCTTTCACTAATCTAGAGGAGGACCCAACCCTGCACTGCTTCTCTATCCTAGAGGACCCAACCCTGCACTCCTTCCCTAATCTAGAAGAGGACCCAACCTCCCACTCCTTCACTAACCTAGAGGAGGACCCAACCCCCCACTCCTTCACTAACCTAGAGGAGGACCCAACCCTCCACTCCTTCACTAACCTAGAGAAGGACCCAACCCTGCACTCCTTCTCTATCCTAGAGGACCCAACCCTCCACTCCTTCACTAACCTAGAGGAGGACCCAACCCTCCACTCCTTCACTAATCTAGAGGAGGACCCAACCCTCCACTCCTTCACTAACCCAGAGAAGGACCAAACCCTCCACTCCTTCACTAAACTAGAGGAGGACCCAACCCTCTACTCTTTCACTAATCTAGAGGACCCAACCCTCCACTCCTTCAATAATCTAGGGGAGGACCCAGGTCTTCACTAAACTAGGGGAGGACTGAACCCTTCACTAATGTAGAGGAGTACCCAACCCTCCTCTCCTTCACTAATCTAGGGGAGGACGCAACCCTTCACCAAACTAGAGGAGGACCCAACCCTCCATTCCTTCACTAATCTAGAGGAGGACCGAACCATCCAATCCTTCACTAATCTAGAGTAGGACCAAACCCTTCACCTTTTCACTAATCTAGAGGAGGACGCAAACAGCTGATCCTTCACTAATCTAGAGGAGGACACAACCCTCCACTCCTTCACTAATCTATAGGAGGACCCAACCATTCACTCCTTCACTAATCTAGAGGAGGACCAAACCCTCCACTCCTTCACTAATCTAAAGGAGGACCCAACCATTCACTCCTTCACTAACCTAGAGAAGGACCCAACCCTGCACTCCTTCTCTATCCTAGAGGACCCGTCCCCCCACTCCTTCACTAAACTAGAGGAGGACCCAACCATCTGCTCCTTCACTAATCTAAATGAGGACCCAACCATTCACTCCTTCACTAATCTAGAGGAGGACCAAACCCTCCACTCCTTCACTAATCTAGAGGAGGGCCCAACCCTCCACTCCTTCCCTAACCTAGGGAAGGACCCAACCCTTCACTCCTTCACTAACCTAGGGAAGGACCCAACCCTTCACTCCTTCACTAACCTAGGGAAGGATCCAACCCTTCACTAACCTAGAGAAGGACCCAACCCTTCACTAACCTAGGGAAGGACCCAACCCTTCACTAACCTAGGGAAGGACCCAACCCTTCACTAACCTAGAGAAGGACCCAACCCTTCACTCCTTCACTAAACTAGAGGACCCAACCCTGCACTCCTTCTCTATCCTAGAGGACCCAACCCTGCACTCCTTCACTAACCTAGAGGAGGACCCAACCCTCCACTCCTTCACTAATCTAGAAGAGGACCCAAACCTCCACTTCATCACTAATCTAGAGGAGGACTCAACCTTTCAATCCTTCACCAATCTAGAGGAGGACCCAACCCTCCACTCCTTCACTAACCTAGTGGAGGACCCAACCCTCCTATCCTTCACTAACCTAGGGAAGGACCCAACCCTTCACTAACCTAGAGAAGGACCCAGCCCTCCACTCTTTCACTGATCTAGAGGAGGACCCAACCCTGCACTCCTTCTCTATCCTAGAGGACCCAACCCTGCACTCCTTCACTAAACTAGAGGAGGACCCAACCATCCGCTCCTTCCCTAATCTAGAAGAGGACCCAACCTCCCACTCCTTCACTAACCTAGAGGAGGACCCAACCCCCCACTCCTTCACTAACCTAGAGGAGGACCCAACCCTCCACTCCTTCACTAACCTAGAGGAGGACCCAACCCTCCACTCCTTCACTAATCTAGAGGAGGACCCAACCCTCCACTCCTTCACTAACCCAGAGAAGGACCAAACCCTCAACTCCTTCACTAAACTAGAGGAGGACCCAACCCTCTACTCTTTCACTAATCTAGAGGACCCAACCCTCCACTCCTTCACTAATCTAGGGGAGGACCCAGGTCTTCACTAAACTAGGGGAGGACTGAACCCTTCACTAATCTAGAGGAGTACCCAACCCTCCTCTTTTTCACTAATCTAGGGGAGGACGCAACCCTTCACTAAACTAGAGGAGGACCGAACCCTCCATTCCTTGACTAATCTAGATGAGGACCGAACCCTTCATCTTTTCACTGATCTAGAGGAGGACCCAAACATCCGATCCTTCACTAATCTAGAGGAGGACACAACCCTCCACTCTTTCACTAATCTAGAGGACCCAACCCTCCACTCCTTCACTAATCTAGGGGAGGATCCAGGTCTTCACTAAACTAGGGGAGGACTGAACCCTTCACTAATCTAGAGGAGTACCCAACCCTCCTCTCCTTCACTAATCTAGGGGAGGACGCAACCCTTCACTAAACTAGAGGAGGACCCAACCCTCCATTCCTTCACTAATCTAGAGGAGGACCGAACCATCCAATCCTTCACTAATCTAGAGGAGGACACAACCCTCCACTCTTTCACTAATCTAAAGGAGGACCCAACCATTCACTCCTTCACTAATCTAGAGGAGGACCCAACCCTCCACTCCTTCACTAATCTAGAGGAGGACCCAACCCTTCACTCCTTCACTAATCTAGAGGAGGACCCAACCCTCCACTCCTTCACTAACCTAGTGGAGGACCCAACCCTCCTATCCTTCACTAACCTAGGGAAGGACCCAACCCTTCACTAACCTAGAGAAGGACCCAACCCTGCACTCCTTCTCTATCCTAGAGGACCCAACCCTCCACTCCCTCACTAAACTAGAGGAGGACCCAACCCTCCACTCCTTCACTCACCTAGAGGAGGACCCAACCCTGCACTCCTACTCTATCCTAGAGGACCCAACCCTGCACTCCTTCAGTAAACTAGAGGAGGACCCAAACCTCCACTTCATCACTAATCTAGAGGAGGACTCAACCTTTCAATCCTTCACTAACCCAGAGGAGGACCCAACCCTGCACTCCTTCTCTATCCTAGAGGACCCAACCCTGCACTCCTTCACTAAACTAGAGGAGGACCCAACCATCCACTCCTTCCCTAATCTAGAGGAGGACCCAACCCCCCACTCCTTCACTAACCTAGAGGAGGACCCAACCCTCCACTCCTTCCCTAACCTAGGGAAGGACCCAACCCTCCAACCCTCCACTAATCTAGAGGAGGACCCAACCCTCCACTCCTTCACTAATCTAAAGGAGGACCCAACCATTCACTCCTTCACTAATCTAGAGGAGGACCCAACCCTCCACTCTTTCACTAATCTAGAGGAGGACCCAACCCTCCACTCCTTACCTAACCTAGGGAAGGACCCAACCCTTCACTCCTTCACTAATCTAGAGGAGGACCCAACCCTCCACTCCTTCACTAACCTAGTGGAGGACCCAACCCTCCTATCCTTCACTAACCTAGGGAAGGACCCAACCCTCCAATCCTTCACTAATCTAGAGGAGGACCCAACCCTTCACTCCTTCACTAATCTAGAGAAGGACCGAACCCGCCAATCCTTCACTAATCTAGAGGAGGACAGAACCCTTCACCTTTTCACTAATCTAGAGGAGGACCCAACCCTCCACTCCTTCACTAACCTAGGGAAGGACCCAACCCTCCAATCCTTCACTAATCTAGAGGAGGACCCAACCCTTCACTCCTTCACTAATCTAGAGGAGGACCCAACCATCCACTCCTTCACTAACCTAGTGGAGGTCCCAACCCTCCACTCCTTCACTAACCTAGGGAAGGACCCAACCCTTCACTAACCTAGAGAAGGACCCAACCCTCCAATCCTTCACTAATCTAGAGGAGGACCGAACCCTTCACCTTTTCACTAATCTAGAGGAGGACCCAAACATCCGATCCTTCACTAATCTAAAGGAGGACCCAACCATTCACTCCTTCACTAATCTAGAGGAGGACCAAACCCTCCACTCCTTCACTAATCTAAAGGAGGACCCAACCATTCACTCCTTCACTAACCTAGAGAATGACCCAACCCTGCACTCCTTCTCTATCCTAGAGGACCCGACCCCCCACTCCTTCACTAAACTAGAGGAGGACCCAACCATCTGCTCCTTCACTAATCTAAAGGAGGACCCAACCATTCACTCCTTCACTAATCTAGAGGAGGACCAAACCCCCCACTCCTTCACTAATCTAAAGGAGGACCCAACCCTCCACTCCTTCACTAATCTAGAGGAGGACCCAACCCTCCACTCCTTCACTAACCTAGTGGAGGACCCAACCCTCCTATCCTTCACTAACCTAGAGAAGGACCCAACCCTGCACTCCTTCACTAAACTAGAGGAGGACCCAACCATCCGCTCCTTCCCTAATCTAGAGGAGGACCCAACCCCCACTCCTTCACTAACCTAGAGGAGGACCCAACCCTCCACTCCTTCCATAACCTAGGGAAGGACCCAACCCTCCAACCCTCCACTAATCTAGAGGAGGACCCAACCCTCCACTCTTTCACTAATCTAAAGGAGGACCCAACCATTCACTCCTTCACTAATCTAGAGGAGGACCCAACCCTCCAATCCTTCACTAATCTAGAGGAGGACCCAACCCTTCACTCCTTCACTAATCTAGAGGAGGACCCAACCCTCCACTCCTTCACTAACCTAGTGGAGGTCCCAACCCTCCACTCCTTCACTAATCTAAAGGAGGACCCAACCATTCACTCCTTCACTAATCTAGAGGAGGACCAAAACCCCCACTCCTTCACTAATCTAAAGGAGGACCCAACCCTCCACTCCTTCACTAATCTAGAGGAGGACCCAACCCTCCACTCCTTCACTAACCTAGTGGAGGACCCAACCCTCCTATCTTTCACTAACCTAGAGAAGGACCCAACCCTGCACTCCTTCACTAAACTAGAGGAGGACCCAACCATCCGCTCCTTCCCTAATCTAGAGGAGGACCCAACCCCCCACTCCTTCACTAACCTAGAGGAGGACCCAACCCTCCACTCCTTCCCTAACCTAGGGAAGGACCCAACCCTCCAACCCTCCACTAATCTAGAGGAGGACCCAACCCTCCACTCTTTCACTAATCTAGAGGAGGACCCAACCATTCACTCCTTCACTAATCTAGAGGAGGACCCAACCCTCCACTCCTTCACTAATCTAGAGGAGGACCCAACCATCCGCTCCTTCCCTAATCTAGAAGAGGACCCAACCTCCCACTCCTTCACTAACCTAGAGGAGGACCCAACCCCCCACTCCTTCACTAACCTAGAGGAGGACCCAACCCTCCACTCCTTCACTAACCTAGAGGAGGACCCAACCCTCCACTTCTTCACTAATCTAGAGGAGGACCCAACCCTCCACTCCTTCACTAACCGAGAGAAGGACCCAACCCTCCACTCCTTCACTAATCTAGATGAGTACCCAACCCTCCTCTCTTTCACTAATCTAGGGGAGGACGCAACCCTTCACTAAACTAGAGGAGGACCGAACCCTCCATTCCTTCACTAATCTAGATGAGGACCGAACTCTTCACCTTTTCACTAATCTAGAGGAGGACCCAAACATCCGATCCTTCACTAATCTAGAGGAGGACACAACCCTCCACTCTTTCACTAATCTAGAGGACCCAACCCTCCACTCCTTCACTAATCTAAGGGAGGACGCAACCCTTCACTAAACTAGAGGAGGACCGAACCCTCCATTCCTTCACTAATCTAGATGAGGACCGAACCCTTCACCTTTTCACTAATCTAGAGGAGGACCCAAACATCCGATCCTTCACTAATCTAGAGGAGGACACAACCCTCCACTCTTTCACTAATCTAGAGGACCCAACCCTCCTCTCCTTCACTAATCTAGGGGAGGACGCAACCCTTCACTAAACTAGAGGAGGACCCAACCCTCCATTCCTTCACTAATCTAGAGGAGGACCGAACCATCCAATCCTTCACTAATCTAGAGGAGGACCAAACCCTTCACCTTTTCACTAACCTAAAGCCTTACCAGTTAAAAGAAGGTGTTTACATCAAACAGTTTGCATTGACGTCTCTCCCCATAGGAATACATTGCCTGCACCTCTAAATTCAACCTGAAACCTATGTGGGTTATGAATGCCTAATGAAGCTGTCAGTCCATCAGACCACTATGAGGTCTACCTGTGTCGATTCTAAGCTTCCTGGAGCAACCGGAAGTGGTTAAATTGACCCAAAAGGTTTTTTTTTTTTATGTACATAACCTTCAAAGGTGAAAATGACTGCATTCAACACTGTGTAGATCGTAGATCAGTCAATTCTTAACTTAAAGACTTAAAACTCAGGATTCTGTAAGTGTTTATGTCAATCAAGACATGTGTTTACTTATAGCTTCCTGTGCCAACCGGAAGTGCCTTTAATTGGGTCACACTGTCTGTTTTGAAGGGTTAGAAAAGTCATATCTCTCCAAAACTTCATATGTGTGACTAGGTAACCCTCCTAAACTGTAAATCAGTCATTTCTCCCAATAGATGTCAAAGAAAAGCTCTCACACGCACACACAGCAAGGATGGAGTTAAAAAATAAAAAATTATGATAATAAAATTGGACAAAAGTATATTCATACAGTTCTTACACATGTGTAATTGACAAAAAAATCGAAAGAATTTCGAAAAACGGTCCAGAAAGCACTTTTTTAAGGGGTGATAAGTTTTTTACAAAAAATTCATTTTTTCAAAATTTTGCTTTTGGACGTTGACTTGGGTTACATATCCAATATGAAAAACCACGGTGGAGCGGATTCGCAACCTGTTGAATTTTTAAAGTGTTACAACTGGCAATAGCCATATGGCATTTGCAATATGCTTTGCATGAATCAACGCCGAATTGGGTGGTATTGGACAATGTGTATATGGTTTGGCCACTGCCAATATCTTGCCATTCAATTTTTGTCCAATACAGGGGGGTCTTCCCTTACCTAGAGAAGGACCCAACCCTGCACTCCTTCTCTATCCTAGAGGACCCAACCCTCCACTCCTTCACTATCCTAGAGGACCCAACCCTCCATTCCTTCACTAAACTAGAGGAGGACCCAACCCTCCACTCCTTCACTAACCTAGAGGAGGACCCAACCCTGCACTCCTACTCTATCCTAGAGGACCCAACCTTTCAATCCTTCACTAATCTAGAGGAGGACCCAACCCTTCACTCCTTCACTAACCTAGTGGAGGACCCAACCCTCCTATCCTTCACTAACCTAGGGAAGGACCCAGCCCTCCACTCTTTCACTAATCTAGAGGAGGACCCAACCCTCCACTCCTTCACTAATCTAGAGGAGGACGCAACCCTGCACTCCTTCACTAAACTAGAGGAGGACCCAACCATCTGCTCCTTCCCTAATCTAGAAGAGGACCCAACACTCCACTCCTTCACTAATCTAGAGGAGGACCCAACCCTCCACTCCTTCACTAACCGAGAGAAGGACCAAACCCCCCACTCCTTCACTAAACTAGAGGAGGACCCAACCCTCTACTCTTTCACTAATCTAGAGGAACCAACCCTCCACTCCTTCACTAATGTAGGGGAGGACCCAGGTCTTCACTAAACTAGGGGAGGACTGAACCCTTCACTAATCTAGAGGAGTACCCAACCCTCCTCTCTTTCACTAATCTAGGGGAGGACGCAACCCTTCACTAAACTAGAGGAGGACCGAACCCTTCACCTTTTCACTAATCTAGAGGAGGACCCAAACATCCGATCCTTCACTAATCTAGAGGAGGACACAACCCTCCACTCTTTCACTAATCTAGAGGACCCAACCCTCCACTCCTTCACTAATCTAGGGGAGAACCCAGTTCTTCACTAAACTAGGGGAGGACTGAACCCTTCACTAATCTAGAAGAGTACCCAACCCTCCTCTCTTTCACTAATCTAGGGGAGGACGCAACCCTTCACTAAACTAGAGGAGGACCGAACCCTTCACCTTTTCACTAATCTAGAGGAGGACCCAAACATCTGATCCTTCACTAATCTAGAGGAGGACACAACCCTCCACTCTTTCACTAATCTAGAGGACCCAACCCTCCACTCCTTCACTAATCTAGGGGAGGACCCAGTTCTTCACTAAACTAGGGGAGGACTGAACCCTTCACTAATCTAGAGGAGTACCCAACCCTCCTCTCCTTCACTAATCTAGGGGAGGACGCAACCCTTCACTAAACTAGAGGAGGGCCGAACCCTCCATTCCATCACTAATCTAGAGGAGGACCGAACCATCCAATCCTTCACTAATCTAGAGGAGGACCAAACCCTTCACCTTTTCACTAATCTAGAGGAGGACCCAAACATCCGATCCTTCACTAATCTAGAGGAGGACACAACCCTCCACTCTTTCACTAATCTAGAGGAGGACCCAACCCTCCACTCCTTCACTAACCTAGGGAAGGACCCAACCCTCCAAACCTTCACTAATCTAGAGGAGGACACAACCCTCCACTAATCTAGAGGAGGACCCAACCCTCCACTAATCTAGAGGAGGACCCAACCCTCCACTCCTTCACTAACCTAGTGGAGGACCCAACCCTCCTATCCTTCACTAACCTAGGGAAGTACCCAACCCTTCACTAACCCAGAGGAGGACCCAACCCCCCACTCCTTCACTAATCTAGAGGAGGACCCAACCCTCCACTCCTTCACTAATCTAGAGGAGGACCCGACCCCCCACTCCTTCACTAACCCAGAGGAGGACCCAACCACTCCTTCACTAAACTAAAGGAGGACCCAACCCTCCACTCCTTCAGTAAACTAGAGGAGGACCCAACCCTCCACTCATTCACTAACCTAGAGGAGGACCCAACCATCCGCTCCTTCCCTAATCTAGAAGAGGACCCAACCCCGCACTCCTTCACTAACCTAGAGGAGGACCCAACCCTCTACTCTTTCACTAATCTAGATGACCCAACCCTCCACTCCTTCACTAATCTAGAGGAGGACCCAGACCTTCACTAAACTAGAAGAGGACCGAACCCTCCATTCCTTCACTAATCTAGAGGAGGACCGAACCCTTCACCTTTTCACTAATCTATAGGAGGACCCAAACATCCAATCCTTCACTAATCTAGAGGAGGACACAAACCTCCACTCTTTCACTAACCTAGAGGAGGACCCAACCCTCCACTCCTTCACTAATCTACAGGACCCAACCCTCCACTTCTTCACTAATCTAGAGGAGGACCGAACCCTTCACTCCTTCACTAATCTAGAGGAGGACCCGACCCTTCACTCCTTCACTAATCAAGAGGAGGACCCAACCCTCCACTCCTTCACTAATCTACAGGACCCAACCCTCCACTTCTTCACTAATCTAGAGGAGGACCCAACCCTTCACTCCTTCACTAATCTAGAGGAGGACCAAACCCCCCAGTCCTTCACAAACCAAGGGAAGGACCCAACCCTCCACTCCTTCACTAATGTACAGGACCCAACCCTCCACTTCTTCACTAATCTAGAGGAGGACCCAACCCTTCACTCCTTCACTAATCTAGAGGAGGACCAAACCCTCCAGTCCTTCACAAACCAAGGGAAGGCCCCAACCCTCCACTCATTCACTAACCTAGAGGAGGACCCAACCCTCCACTCCTTCACTAATCTAGAGGAGGACCCAACCCTGCACTCCTTCTCTATCCTAGAGGACCCAACCCTCCACACATTCACTAACCTAGAGAGGAGCCAACCCTTAATTCCTTCACTAATCTAGAGGAGGACCCAACCCTCCACTCCTTCACTGAACTAGAGGAGACCCCAACCCTCCACTCTTTCACTAATCTAGAGGACCCAACCCTCCACTCCTTCACTAATCTAGGGGAGGACTAAACCCTTCACTAATCTAGAGGAGGACCCAACCCTCCTCTCCTTCACTAATCTAGGGGAGGACGCAACCCTTCACTAATCTAGAGGAGGTCCCAACCCTCCATTCCTTCACTAATCTAGAGGAGGACCGAACCCTTCACCTTTTCACTAATCTAGAGGAGGACCCAAACACCCGATCCTTCACTAATCTAGAGGAGGACACAACCCTCCACGCTTTCACTAATCTAGAGGATGACCCAACCCTCCACTCCTTCACTAATCTAGAGTACCCAACCCTCCACTTCTTCACTAATCTAGAGGAGGACCCAACCCTCCAGTCCTTGACTAATCTAGAGGAGGACCCAACCCTCAAATCAATTCAAATCAAATGTATTTATATAGCCCTTCATACATCAGCTGATATCTCAACGTGCTGTACAGAAACCCAGCCTAAAACCCCAAACAGCAAGCAATGCAGGTGTAGAAGCACGGTGGCTAGGAAAAACTCCCTAGAAAGGCCAAAACCTAGGAAGAAACCTAGAGAGGAACCAGGCTATGTGGGGTGGCCAGTCCTCTTCTGGCTGTGCCGG